>NC_092273.1:30771904-31071904 GCF_036320965.1 Panulirus ornatus
CATCACCGTCATCACGCATCCACAACCCATGACGAGTGACCATCATCATCACACATCCACAAACCACGACCATTGACCATCAGCATCGTCACAAATCCAAAACCCATGAACAGTAACCAGCGTCATCATACATCCACAATCCATGACCAGTGATCAGTATCTTCATCACACATCCACAACCCATGACCAGTGACCATCACTATCATCATTACACATCCACAACCCATCACCAGTGACCATCATCGTCATCACACATCCACAATCCATGACGAGTGACCATCATCATCACACATCCACATCCCATGACCAGTGACCATCACCATCATCAAACATCCTCAACCCATGACCAATGACCATCGTCATCACACATTCCACAACCCATTACCTGAGACCATCTCCATGATCAGCAACCATCGTCATCATACATCCACAACATATGACCAGTGACCATCATCATCATCAAACATTCGCAACCCGTGACCAGTGACCATGATCATCATGATCATTGCACATCCCAAACGGATGACCAGTGACTATCATCATCATCATCATCACAAATCTACAACGCTTGACCAGTGACCATAATCATCACAGATACTCAACCCATGGCCAGAGAAAATGACCATCATCAAACATCCACATCCCATGACCAGTCAACATCATCATCACATATCCCCTACTCCTGACCAGTGACCATCATCAAATATCCTCTACTCATGACCAGTGACCATCATCAATCATCCTCAACCCATGACCAGTGACCATCATCATCACACATCCTCAACCCATGACCAGTGACCATCATCATCATCATACATAATCAACCCATGATGAGTGACCATCGTCATCACACATTCCACAACCCATTACCAAAGACCATCATGACCCTCACACATCCAAAACCCATGACCAGTGACTATCATCATCATCATCATCACAAATCTACAACGCTTGATCAGTGACCATCATCATCACACATCCTCAACCCATGATCAGCAACCATCGTCATCATACATCCACAACACATGACCACGGACCATCATCATCATCACACTTTCGCAACCCGTCACCAGTGACCATCATCATCATAATCATTGCACATCCCAACGGATGAGCAGTGACCATCATCATCATACACATCCTCAACCCATGACCAGAGACCATCACCACTATCAAACATCCACAACCCATGACTAGTGACCCTCATCCTCACACATCAACAACCCATGACCAAAGACCACATTCATCATCACACATCAGCAACCCATGACCAGTGACCATCATCATTATCACACAATTTCAACCCATGGCTAGTGACAATCATCACACATCTTCAACCCATTACCAGTTACCATCATCATCATCACACATCCACAGCCCATGACCAGTGATCATCACCGTCATCACGCATCCACAGCCCATGACGAGTGACCATCAACCTCACACATCCACAACCCATGAGCAGTAACCATCGTCATCATACATCCACAACATATGACCAGTGACCATCATCATCATCACACATCCACAGCCCATGTCCAATGACCATTATCATCATCATCATTACACATCCGCAACGGACGACCAGTGACCCTCATCATCATCACACATTCTCAACCCATTGCCAGTGACCATTACCATCATCAAACATCCACAACCCTAGACCAGTGACAATCATCATCACACATCCACAACCCATGATCAGTAACCATCGTCATCATACATCCACAACATATGACTAGTGACCATCATCATCATCAAACATCCACAACCCATGACCATTGACCATCAGCATCGTCACAAATCCAAAACCCATTAACAGTAACCATCGTCATCATACATCCACAATCAATGACCAGTGACCAATATCTTCATCAAACATCCACAACCCATGACCACTGACCATCACTATCATCATTACACATCAACAACGGATGACCAGTGACAACCATCATCATCACACATCCTCAAGCCATGACCAGTGACCATTATCATTATCATAACACATCTAAAACCCATTACCAGTGACCATCACCATCATCACACATTCACAACCCATAACCAGAGACCATCATCATTTTCACATATCTACAATCCAAGGTCAGTGGCCATCATCATCATCACACATCCACAATACATGATCATAGACCATCATCATCATCACATATCCTCAACCCATGACCTGCGACCATCATCATCACACATTCTGAACCCATGGCCAGTGACTATCTTCATACATCCTCAAGCCATGACCAGTGAACATCATCATAGTCACACATCCAAATCCCATGACCAGTGACCGTCATCATCATCACACATCAATAAACCATGACCAGTGACCATCATCATCATCATACATCCTCAACCCATGACCAGTGACCATCGTCATCACACATTCCACAACCCATTACCAGAGACCATCATCACCATCACACATCCAAAACCCATGACCAGTGAATATCATCACCATCATCATCACAAATCTACAACGCTTGACCAGTGACCATCATCATCACAGATACTCAACCCATGGCCAGAGAAAATAACCATCATCAAACATCCACATCCCATGACCAGTGAACATCATCATCACATATCCTCTACTCATGAACAGTGACCATCATCACATATCCTCTACTCATGACCAGTGACCATCATCAATCATCCTCAACCTATGACTAGTGACCATCATCATCACACATCCTCAACCCATGACCAGTGACAATCATTATCATCACACTTCCTTAACCCATGACTAGTTACCATCATCATCATCATCACACATCCTCAACCCATGGCCAGTGACAATCATCACATATCTTTAACCCATTACCAGTCAACATCATCTTCACACATCCACATCCCATGACCAGTGGCCATAATCATAACGCATCCGCAACCCATGATCAACAACCATCGTCATCATACATCCACAACATATGACCACGGACCATCATCATCATCACACATTCGCAACCCGTCACCAGTGACCATCATCATCATAATCATTGCACATCCCAACGGATGAGCAGTGACCATCATCATCATCACACGTCCTCAACCCATGACCAGAGACCATCACCATTATCAAACATCCACAACCCATGACTAGTGACCATCATCATCACACATCAACAACCCATGACCAAAGACCACATTCATCATCACACATCAGCAACCCATGACCAGTGACCATCATCATTATCACACAATTTCAACCCATGGCCACTGACAATCATCACACATATTCAACCCATTACCAGTTACCATCATCATCATCACACATCCACAGCCCATGACCAGTGATCATCACCGTCATCACGCATCCACAACCCATGACGAGTGACCATCAACCTCACACATCCACAACCCATGATCAGTAACCATCGTCATCATACATCCACAACATATGACCAGTGACCATCATCATCGTAACACATCCACAATCCGTGACTAATCACCATGATCATCACCATCATTACACATCTGCAACCTATGACCAGTGACCATCATCATCATCACATATCCTCACCCCATGACCAGTGACCATCACCATCATCAAACATCCACAACCCATCACCAGTGACCATCATCGTCATCACACATCCACAATCCATGACGAGTGACCATCATCATCACACATCCACATCCCATGACCAGTGACCATCACCATCATCAAACATCCTCAACCCATGACCAATGACCATCGTCATCACACATTCCACAACCCATTACCTGAGACCATCTCCATGATCAGCAACCATCGTCATCATACATCCACAACATATGACCAGTGACCATCATCATCATCAAACATTCGCAACCCGTGACCAGTGACCATGATCATCATGATCATTGCACATCCCAAACGGATGACCAGTGACAATCATCATCATCACACATCCTCAACCCATGACCAGTGATCATCACCATTATCAAACATCCACAACCCATGACCAGTGACCGTCATCATCATCACACATCCTCAAGCCATTACCAGTGACTATTATCATTATCATAACACATCTAAAACCTATTACCAGTGACCATAACCATCATCACACATCCACAACCCATAACCAGTGACCATCATCATTTTCACATATCTACAATCTAAGGTCAGTGGCCATCATCATCATCACACATCCACAACACATGATCATAGACCATCATCATCATTACGTATCCTCAACCCATGACCTGCGACCATCATCATCACACATTCTGAACCCATGGCCAGTGACTATCGTCATACATCCTCAAGCCATGACCAGTGACCATCATTATAGTCACACATCCAGATCCCATGACCAGTGAACATCATCATCATCACACATCCATAAACCATGACCAGTGACCATCATCATCATCATACATCCTCAAACCATGACCAGTGACCATCGTCATCACACATTCCACAACGCATTACCAGAGACCATCATCATCACACATCCAAAACCCATGACCAGTGACTATCATCATCATCGTCATTACAAATCTACAACGCTTGACCAATGACCATCATCATCACAGATACTCAACCCATGGCCAGAGAAAATGACCATCATCAAACATCCACATCCCATGACCAGTGAACATCATCATCATCACATATCCTCTATTCATAAACAGTGACCATCATCACATATCCTCTACTCATGACCACTGACCATCATCACACATCCTCAACCCATGACCAGTGACCATCACCATCACACATCCTCAACCCATGACCAGTGACCATCATTATCATCAAACTTCCTCAATCATCAACACATCCAACTACCAGTACCATCTCATCATCACACATCCCACCATGACCGGACATCACATTATCAACATCCACAACCCATGACAGTACTCTCATCAACATCACACCATGACAAGACACATCATCATACATCAGCACCAAGACCATCCATCTCATTTACCATTTCACACATGGCTCTATCACACATCTCACCCATTCCGTTACCATCTACATCACACCCTAGCCGTGACCATACATCACCGTCATCACGCATCTACACCATGACAGTGACATCATCATCACACCCACAACCAGACATGACATCAGCATCGTCACATAAAACCATGAAAGTACCATCGTCATCATACATCCACAATCATGACCTGACAATATCTTCATCAAATCACACCATGACCAGTGACCATCACTATTCATTACACATCAACAACGGATGACCAGTGACAACCATCATCATCACACTCTCAAGCCATGACAGTGACCTATCATATCATAACCCAGACTAGTGACCATCATCATTATCATCATCACACATCCTCAACCAATGGCCAGTGACAATCATCACATATCTTTAACCCATTACCAGTCAACTTCATCACACAACCACATCCCATGACCAGTGACCATAATCGTAACACATCCACAACCCATGATCAGCAACCATCGTCATCATACATCCACAACATATGACCAGTGACCATCATCATCATCACACATTCGCAACCCGTCACCAGTGACCATGATCATCATAATCATTGCACATCCCCAACGGATGACCAGTGACCATCATCATCATCACACATCCTCAACCCATGACCAGAGACCATCACCATTATCAAACATCCACAACCCATGACTAGTGACCATCATCATCACACATCAACAATCCATGACCAAAGACCACATTCATCATACATCAGCAACCCAAGACCAGTGACCATCATCATTGTCACACAATTTCAACACATGGCCAGTGACAATCATCACACATCTTCAACCCATTACCAGTTACCATCATCATCATCACACATCCATAGCCCGTGACCAGTGATCATCACCGTCATCACGCATCTACAACCCATGACGAGTGACCATCATCATCACACATCCACAAACCACGACCATTGACCATCAGCATCGTCACAAATCCAAAACCCATGAACAGTAACCATCGTCATCATACATCCACAATCCATGACCAGTGATCAATATCTTCATCACACATCCACAACCCATGACCAGTGACCATCACTATCATCATTACACATCAACAACGGATGACCAGTGACAACCATCATCATCACACATCCTCAAGCCATGACCAGTGACCATTATCATTATCATAACACATCTAAAACCCATTACCAGTGACCATCACCATCATCACACATCCACAACCCATAACCAGTGACCATCATCATTTTCACATATCTACAATCCAAGGTCAGTGGCCATCATCATCATCACACATCCACAACACATGATCATAGACCATCATCATCATCATATATCCTCAACCCATGACCTGCGACTATCATCATCACACATTCTGAACCCATGGCCAGTGACTATCGTCATACATCCTCAAGCCATGACCAGTGACCATCATCATAGTCACACATCCAAATCCCATGAACTGTGACCATCATTATCATCACACATCCATAAACCATGACCAGTGACCATCATCATCATCATACATCCTCAACCCATGACCAGTGACCATCGTCATCACACATTCCACAACCCATTACCAGAGACCATCATCACCATCACACATCCAAAACCCATGACCAGTGACTATCATCATCATCATCATCACAAATCTACAACGCTTGATCAGTGACCATCATCATCACACATCCTCAACCCATGATCAGCAACCATCGTCATCATACATCTACAACACATGACCACTGACCATCATCATCATCACACATTCGCAACACGTCACCAGTGACCATGATCATCATAATCATTGCACATCCCAACGGATGAGCAGTGACCATCATCATCATACACATCCTCAACCCATGACCAGAGACCATCACCACTATCAAACATCCACAACCCATGACTAGTGACCCTCATCATCACACATCAACAACCCATGACCAAAGACCACATTCATCATCACACATCAGCAACCCATGACCAGTGACCATCATCATTATCACACAATTTCAACCCATGGCCAGTGACAATCATCACACATCTTCAACCCATTACCAGTTACCATCATCATCATCACACATCCACAGCCCATGACCAGTGATCATCACCGTCATCACGCATCCACAACCCATGACGAGTGACCATCAACCTCACACATCCACAACCCATGATCAGTAACCATCGTCATCATACATCCACAACATATGACCAGTGACCATCATCATCATAACACATCCACAATCTGTGACCAGTCACCATGATCATCACAATCATTACACATCTGCTACCTATGACCAGTGACCATCATCATCATCACATATCCTCACCCCAAGACCAGTGACCATCACCATCATCAAACCTCCACAACCCATCACCAGTGACCATCATCGTCATCACACATCCAATATCCATGACGAGTGACCATCATCATCACACATCCACAACCCATGACCAGTGACCATCACCATCATCAAACATCCTCAACCCATGACCAATGACCATCGTCATCACACATTCCACAACCTATTACCTGAGACCATCTCCATGATCAGCAACAATCGTCATCATATATCCACAACATATGACCTGTGACCATCATCATCATCACACATTCGCAACCCGTGACCAGTGACCATGATCATCATCATCATTTTACATCCTAAACGGATGACCAGTGACAATCATCATCATCACACATCCTCAACCCATGACCAGTGATCATCACCATTATCAAACATCCACAACCCATGACCAGTGACCGTCATCGTCATCACACATCCTCAAGCCATGACCAGTGACAATTATCATTATCATAACACATCTAAAACCTATTACCAGTAACCATCACCATCATCACACATCCACAACCCATAACCAGTGACCATCATCATTTTCACATATCTACAATCCAAGGTCATTGGCCATCATCATCATCACACATACACAACACATGATCATAGACCATCATCATCATCACATATCCTCAACCCATGACCTGTGACCATCATCATCACACATTCTGAACCCATGGTCAGTGACTATCGTCATATGTCCTCAAGCCATGACCAGTGACCATCATCATAGTCACATATCCAAATCCCATGACCAGTGACCATCATCATCATCACACATCCATAAACCATGACCAGTGACCATCATCATCATCATACATCCTCAACCTATGACCAGTGACCATCGTCATCACACATTCCACAACCCGTTACCAGAGACCATCATCAACATCACACAACCAAAACCCATGACCAGTGACTATCATCATCATCAGCACAAATCTACAACGCTTGACCAGTGACCATCATCATCACAGATACTCAACCCATGGCCAGAGAAAATGACCATCATCAAACATCCACATCCCATGACCAGTGAACATCATCATCATTACATATCCTGTACTCATGAACAGTGACCATCATCATTACAGATACTCAACCCATGGCCAGAGAAAATGACCATCATCAAACATCCACATCCCATGACCAGCGAACATCATCATCATCACATATCCTCTACTCATGAACAGTGACCATCATCACATATCATCTACTCATGACCAGTGACCATCATCACATATCCTCAACCCATGACCAGTGACCATCACCATCACACATCCTCAACCCATGACCAGTGACCATCATTATCATCAACTTCCTTAACCCATGACTAGTGACCATCATCATCATCATCACACATCCTCAACCCATGGCCAGTGACAATCATCACATATCTTTAACCCATTACCAGTCAACATCATCATCACACAACCACATCCCATGACCAGTGACCATAATCATAACACATCCACAACCCATGATCAGCAACCATCGTCATCATACATCCACAACATATGACTAGTGACCATCATCATCATCGCACATTCGCAACCCCTCGACCAGTAACCATGATCATCATGATCATTGCACATCCCCAACGGATGAGCAGTGACCATCATCATCACACATCCTCAACCCATGACCAGAGACCATCACCATCATCAAACATCCACAACCCATCACCAGTGACCATCATCGTCATCAAACATCCACAACCGATGACGAGTGACCTCATCTCATCACACATCGACAACCCATGACCAGTGACCATCACCATCTCAAACATCCATAACCCATGACCAGTGACCATCTCATCATCAACACCACAACCCTTGACCAGTCACCATGATCATCACCATCATTACACATCCCAATGTAGACCAGTGACAATCATCATCATCACATCCTCACCCTATGACCAGTGACAATCACCATCATCAAACATCCACAACCCAAGACCAGTGACCATCATCATCATCACACATCAATCATCATCACACATCCACAACGGATGACTTGTGACAATCATCATCACACATCCTCAACCCATGACCATTGACCATCACCATCATAAAGCATTAACAACCCATGACCAGTGACCATCATCATCATCATCATACATCCACAACCCATGACCAGTGACCATCATCATCATCACACATCCACAACCTATGGCCAGTGACCACCATCATCATCACACATCGACAACCCATGACCAGCGACCATCTTCGACATCACACATCCTCAACCGATGACCAGTGACCATCATCAAGCATCCTCAACCCGTGGCCAGTGACCATCATCACACATCCTCAACTCATGACCAATGACCATCATAATCACTTATCCTCAACCTATGACCAGTGAACATCATAAAACATCCCTAGCCCATGGCCAATGACTATAATCATCATCACACATCCTCAACACATGTCCAGTGACTATCATCACACATCCTCAACCCACGGCCAATGACAATCATCACAGAACTTCAACCCATTACCAGTTACCATTATCATCATCACACATCCATAGCCCATGACCAGTGACCATCATCATCACACATCCACAACCCATGATCAGTAACCATCGTCATCATACATCCAAATCATATGACCAGTGACCATCATCATGATCACACGTCCACCGCCCATGGCCAATGACGAATATCATCATCATTACACATCCGCAACGGATGACCAGTGACACTCATCATCATCACACATTCTCAACCCATGACCAGTGACCATCACCATCATCAAACATCCAAAACCCAAGACCAGTGACCATCATCATCATCACACATCCACAACCCTTGACCAGTGACCATCATCCTAATCACACATCAAAGACCAATGACCATTGACCATAATCATCATCAAACATTCTCAACCCATGACCAGTGACAATCGTCACCATCACACATCCTCGACCCATGACCAGTAACCATCATCATCATCATCATCATCACACATCCTCAACCGATGACCAGTGACCATCATCACCATCACAAATCCACAACCTATGTCCAGTGACCATCATCATCATAACACACCCTCAACCCAAGACCAGTGACCATCATCATCATCATCGTCATCATCACACATCTACAACCCATTACCAGTGACCATCATAATTATCACAAATCCACAACCCATGACTAGTGACCATCATCATCATCACATATCCGCATCCCATGACAAGTGACCATATTCATCATCACACATCTGCAAGCGAAGACCAGTGACCTTCATCACAATCACTCATGAACAACCCATGACAAGTGACAATCATCATCATCACATATCCTGTACCCATGACTAGTGACCATCGTCATCATCATAAATTCTCAACCGATGGCCAGTGACAATCACCACACACCCTCAACCCTTTACCAGTGACCATCATCATCATCTCACACACACTGCCCATGACCAGTGACCATCATCATCATCACACATCCACAACCCATGACAAGTGACCATCATCATCAACAAAAATCCACAACCCATAACCAGTGACCATAATCATAATATCATTACACATCCACAACGGATGACCAGTGACCATCATCATCATCACACATCCACAACCTATAACCAGTGACCATCAACATCATAAAACATTGACAACCCATGACCAGTGACCATCGTCATCACACATCCAGAACCTATGACCAGTGACAATCATCATCATCACAAATCCATCATCATCTCACAACCATAACGAATGACCAGTGCCAGCCTCATCATCACACATCCTCAACCCATGACCAGTGACCATCATCATCATCACATATCCACGACCCATGACCAGTGACCATCATCACCATCACACATCCAAAACCCATGACCAGAGACCATCATCATCATCACACATCCACAACCCACGACCAGTGACCAACATCATCATCACACATCAACAACCCATGACCAGTGACCATCATCATTATCACACATCCTCAACCCATGACCAGTGACCATCATCACCTATCCTCAACCCATGACCAATGACCATCATAACACATCCTCAATACATGACCAGTGACCGTCATCATCATCAAACATCCTCAACCCATGAACAGTAAACATCATAATACATCCCCAACCCATGACCAATGACTATCTTCATCATCTATCCTCAACACAAGTCCAGTGACCATCATCACACATCCTCAACCCATGGCCAATGACAATCATCACACATCTTCAACCCATCACCAGTTACCATCATCATCACACATCCACAGCCCATGGCCAGTGGCCATCATCATCATCACACATCGACAACCCATGACCAGTGACCATCATCATCACACATCCACAACCCATGATCAGTAACCATCGTCATCATACATCCACCACATATGACCAGTGACCATCATGATCATCACACATCCACAACCCATGACAAGTGACCATTAGCATCGTCACAAATCCAAAACCCATGAACAGTAGCCATCGTCGTCATACATCCACAACCCATGACCAGTGACCAACATCTTCATCACACATCCACAACCCATGACCAGCGACCATCACCATCATCATTACACATTAACAACGGATGACCAGTGATAATCATCATCATCACACATCCTCAACCCATGACCAGTGACCATTATCATTATCATAACACATCTAAAACCCATTACCAGTGACCATCATCATCATCACACATCCACAACCCATAACCAGTGACCATCATCATCATCACATACCTACAACCCAAGATCAGTGACCATCATAGTCATATCACATCAACAACACATGATCAGAGACCATCATCATCATCACATATCCTCAACCCATGACCTGTGACCATCATCATTACATATCCTGAACCCATGGCCAGTGACTATCGTCATACATCCTCAAGCCATGACCAGTGACCATCATCATAATCACACATCCAAATCCCATGACCAGTGACCATCATCATCATCACACATCCATAACCCATGACCAGTGACCATCATCATCATCATACACCCTAAACATATGACCAGTGACCATCGTCATCACACATTCCACAACACATCATCAGAGAGCATCATCACCATCACACATCCAAAATCCATGACAAGTGACCATCATCATCATCATCACAAATCTACAACGCTTGTCCAGTGACCATCATCATAACACATCCTTAACCCATGACCAAAGAAAATGACCATCATCAAACATCAACATCCTATGACCAGTGACCATCATCAAACAACCACATCCCATGATCAGTGACCATCATCATCATCACATATCCTCTACTCATGAACAGTGACCATAATCACATATCCTCAACCCATTACCAGTGACCATCATCATCACACATCCTCAACCCATGACCAGTGAACATCATAACATATCCTCAACCAATGACCAATGACAATCATCATCATCACACATCCTCAACCCATGACCAGTGACCATCATCATGACACATCCTCAACCCTTGACCAGTGATCATCACCATCATAAAACATTCACAACCCATGATAAGTGACCATCATCCTCACTCATCCAAGACACATGACCAGTGACCATCATCATCATCACACATCGCCAGCCCATGGCCAATGACTATCATCATCATCACACATCCTCAACACATGTCCAGGGACTATCATCACACATCCTTAACCCTTGGCCATTGACAATCATCACACAACTTAAACCCATTACCAGTTACCATCATCATCATCATACATCTATATCCCATGACCAGTGACCACCATCATAATGACACAACCACAACCCATGAACATTGACCATCATCATCATCAAACATCCACAACCCATGATCAGTAACCATCGTCATCATATTTCCAGAACATATCACCAGTGACCATCATCATCATCACACATCCACAGCCCATGTCCAATGACCATTATCATCATCATTATTACACATCCGCAACGAACGACCAGTGACCCTCATCATCATCACAAATTCTCAACCCATTACCAGTGACCATTACCATCATCAAACATCCACAACCCAAGACCAGTGACCATCATCATCACACATCCACAACCCATGACCAGTGACCATCATCATCATCACATATCCTCTACTCATGAAGAGAGACCATCATCACACATCCTCAATCCATGACCAGTGACCATCATCACATATCCTCAACCCATGACCAGTGAACATCATAACACATCCTCAACCCATGACTAATGACCATCATCATCATCATACATCCTCAACCCATGACAAGTGACCATCATCTTCATCACACATACTCAACACATGACCAGTGACCATCATCATCATAAAACATTCACAACCCATGATCAGTGACCATCATCATCATCACATATTCAAGACCCATGACCAGTGAGCATCATCATCATCACACATCCACAACCCATGACCAGTGAACATCATCATCATCACACATCCACAAGCCATGATCAGTGACCACCATCATCATCACACATCAACAACCCATGACCAGTGACCATCAACATCATCACATATCCTCAACCAATGACCAGTGACCATCATCACACATCCTCAACCAATGGCCAGTGACAATCATCACACAACTTCAACCAATTACCAGTTACCATCATCATTATCACACATCTATAGCCCATGACAAATGACCATCATCATCACGACACATCAACAACGCAAGACCATTGACCATCATCATCACATATCACAACCCCTGATCAGTAACCATCGTCATCATACATCCAGAACATAAGACCAGTGACCATCATCATCATCACACATCCTCAACCCATGACCATTGACCATCATCTTCATCACACATCCTCAACCCATGACCAGTGACCATCAACATCATAAAACATTTACAACCCATGATCAGTGACCATCATCATCATCACACATCCAAGACCCATGACCAGTGACCATCTTCATCATCACACATCCCAGCCAATGGCCAATGACTATCATCATCATCACACATCCTCAATACATGTCCAGGGACTATCATCACACATCCTCAACCCATGGCCAATGACAATCATCACACATCTTCAACCCATTACCAGTTACCATCATCATCATCACACATCCACAGCCCATGACCAGTAGCCATCATCATCATCACACATCGACAACCCATGACCAGTGACCATCACCATCATCAATACACATCAACAACGGATGACCAGTGACAATCATCATCATCACACATCCTCAACCCATGACCAATGACCATTATCATTATCATAACACATCTAAAACCCATTACCAGTGACCCTCATCATCATCACACATCCACAACCCAGAACCAGTGACAATCATCATCATCACATATCTACATCCCAAAAACAGTGACCATCATC
Organism: Panulirus ornatus; assembly: GCF_036320965.1. Taxonomy (NCBI): domain Eukaryota; kingdom Metazoa; phylum Arthropoda; class Malacostraca; order Decapoda; family Palinuridae; genus Panulirus; species Panulirus ornatus. The sequence continues at coordinate 30,786,535 of NC_092273.1, forward strand.
ATCATCACACATCCACAACCCATGACCAGTGACCATCAGCATCGTCACAAAGCCAAAACCTATGAACAGTAACCATCGTCATCATACATCCACAACCCATGACCAGTGACCAACATCTTCATCACACATCCACAACCCATGACCAGTGACCAATCACCATCATCATTACACATCAACAACGGATGATCAGTGACAATCTTCATCATCACATATCCTCAACCAATGAAAAGTGACCATTACCATTATCATAACACATGTAAAACCTATTACCAGTGACCATCACCATCATCACACATCCGCAACCCATAACCAGTGACCCTCATCATCATCACATATCTACAACCCAAGATCAGTGACCATCATCTTCAACACACATGCACAACACATGATCAGAGACCATCATCATCATCACACATCCTCAACCCATGACCTGTGACCATCATCTTATCACACATCCTCAACCCATGACCAGTGACTATCGTCATACATCCTCAAACCATAACCAGTGACCATCATCATAATCACACATCCAAATTCCATGACCAGTGACCATCATCATCATTACACATCCCTAACCCATGACCAGTGACCATCATCATCATCATACATCTTCAACCCATGACCAGTGACCATCATCATCACACATTCCACAACCCATTACCAGAGACTATCATCACCATCACACATCCAAAACCCCTGACCAGTGACCATCATCATCATCATCATCACAAATCTACAACGGCTTGACCAGTGACCATCACCATCACACATCCTCAACCCATAACCAGAGAAAATGACACTCATCAAACATCAACATCCCATGACCATTGACCCTCATCAAAAATCCACATCCCATGACCAGTGACCATCATTATCATCACATATCCTCTACTCATGAACAGTGACCATCATCACACATCCTCAACCCCTGACCACTGATCATCATCAGATATCCTCAACACATGACCAATGAACATCATAACACATCCTCAACCCATGACCAGTGACTATCATCATCATCACACATCCTCAACCCATGACCAGTGACCATCATCTTCATCACATATCCTCAGCCCTTGACCAGTGACCATCACCATCATAAAATATTCAGAGCCCATGATCAGTGACCATCATCATGAAAACACATCCAAGACCCATGACCAGTTCCCATCATCATCACACATCCACAACCCATGACCAGTGACCATCATCATCATCACACATCCACAACCCATGACCAGTTACCATCATCATCACACATCCAAATCCCATGAATAGTGACCATCATCATCATCACACATCCATAACCCATGACCAGTGACCATCATCATCATCATACATCCTAAACACATGACCAGTGACCATCGTCATCACACATTCCACAACCCATTACCAGAGACCATCATCACCATCACACATCTAAAATCCATGACCAGTGACCATCATCATCATCATCACAAATCTACAACGCTTGACCAGTGACCATCATCATCACACATCCTCAGCCCATGACCAAAGAAAATGACCATCATCAAACATCAACATCTTATGACCAGTGACCATCATCAAACATCCACATCCCATGACCAGTGACCATCATCATCATCACATATCCTCTACTCATGAAGAGAGACCATCATCACACATCCTCAACCCATGACCATTGACCATCATCATCAAACATCCTGATCCCATGAGCAGTGAACATCATAACACATCCTCAACCAATGACTAATGACCATCATTATCATCATACATCCTCAACCCATGACCAGTGACCATCATCTTCATCACACATTCTCAACACATGACCAGTGACCATCACCATCATGAAACATTCACAACCCATGATCAGTGACCATCATCATCATCACACATTCAAGACCCATGACCAGTGAACATCATCATCATCACACATCCAAAACCCATGGCCAGAGAACATCATCATCATCACACATCCACAATCCATGACCAGTGACCACCATCATCATCACACATCAACAGCCCATGACCAGTGACCATCATCACACAGACTCAACCAATGACCAGTGACCATCATCACACAGACTCAACCCATGGCCAGTGGCAATCATCACACAACTTCAACCCATTACCAGTTACCATCAACATCATCACACATCCATAGCCCATGACAGATGACCATCATCATCACGACACATCAACAACCCATTACCATTGACAATCATCATCACACATCCACAACCCATGATCAGTAACCATCGTCATCATATATCCAGAACATATGACCAGTGACCATCATCATCATCACACATCCTCAACCCATGACCATTGACCATCATCATCACACATCCTCAACCCATGACCAGTGACCATCAACATCATAAAACATTCATAACCCATGATCAGTGACCATCATCATCATCACACATCCAAGACCCATGACCAGTGACCATCATCATCATCACACATCCCAGCCAATGGCCAATAACTATCATCATCACACATTCTCAACACATGTTCAGGTACTATCATCACACATCCTCAACCCATGGCCAATGAAAATCCTCACACATCTTCAACCCATTACCAGTTACCATCATCATCATCACACATCCACAGTCCATGACCAGTGGCCATCATCATCATCACACATTGACAACCCATGACCAGTGACCATCAACATCATCATTACATATCAACAACGGATGACCAGTGACAATCATCATCATCACACATTGAGAACCCATGACCAGTGACCATCAACATCATCATTACATATCAACAACGGATGACCAGTGACAATCATCATCATCACACATCCTCAACCCATGACCAGTGACCATTATCATTATCATAACACATCTAAAACCCATTACCAGTGACCATCATCATTATCACACATCCACAACGCAGAACCAGTGACCATCACCATCATCACATATCTACAACCCAAGATCAGTGACCATCATCATCATCACATATCCACAACCCATGACCAGTGACCATCAGCATCGTCACAAAGCCAAAACCTATGGACAGTAACCATCGTCATCATACATCCACAACCCATGACCAGTGAACAACATCTTCATCACATATCCACAACCCATGATCAGTGACCATCACCATCATCATTACACATCAACAACGGATGACCAGTGACAATCATCATCATCACACATCCTCAACCCATGACCAGTGACCATTATCATTATCATAACACATCTAAAACACATTACCAGTGACCATCATCATCACACATCCACAACACATAACCAGTGACCATCATCATCATCACATATCTACAACCCAAGATCAGTGACCATCATCATCATCACACATCTACAACACATGATCAGAGACCATCATCATCATCACACATCCTCAGCCCATGACCTCTGACCGTCATCTTCATCACACATACACAACCCATGACCAGTGACCATCATCTTCATCACACATTCTTAACACATGACCAGCGACCATCCCCATCATAAAACATTCACAACCCATGATCAGTGACCATCATCATCATCACACATTCAAGACCCATGACCATTGAACATCATCATCATCAGATCTACACAACCCATGGCCAGTGAACATCATCATCATCAAACATCCACAACCCATGACCAATGACCACCATCATCATCACACATCAACAACCCATGACCAGTGACCATCAACATCATCACACATCCTCAACCAATGACCAGTGACCATCATCACACAGCCTCAACCCATGGCCATTGGCAATCATCACACAACTTCAACCCATTACCAGTTACCATCATCATCATCACACATCCATAGCCCATGACAGATGACCATCATCATCACGACACATCAACAACCCATTACCATTGACCATCATCATCACACATCCCCAACCCATGATCAGAAACCATCGTCATCATATATCCAGAACATATGACCAGTGACCATCATCATCACACATCCTCAACCCATGACCATTGACCATCATCTTCATCACACATCCTCAACCCATGACTATTGACCATCATCTTCATCACACATCCTCAACCCATGACCAGTGACCATCAACATCATAAAACATTCATAACCCATGATCAGTGACCATCATCATCATCACACATCCAAGACCCATGACCAGTGACCATCATCATCATCACACATCCCAGCCAACGGCCAATAACTATCATCATCATCACACATCCTCAAGACATGTTCAGGGACTATCATCACACATCCTCAACCCATGGCCAATGAAAATCATCACACATCTTCAACCCAATTCCAGTTACCATCATCATCATCACATATCCACAGTCCATGACCAGTGGCCATCATCATCATCACACATTGACAACCCATAACCAGTGACCATCACCATCATCATTACACATCAACAACGGATGACCAGTGACAATCATCATCATCACACATCCTCAACCCATGACCAGAGACCATTATCATTATCATAACACATCTAAAACCCATTACCAGTGACCATCATCACTATCACACATCCACAACGCAGAACCAGTGACCATCATCATCATCACATATCTACAACCCAAGATCAGTGACCATCATCATCATCACATATCCACAACCCATGACCAGTGACCATCAGCATCGTCACAAAGCCAAAACCTATGAACAGTAACCATCGTCATCATACATCCACAACCCATGACCAGTGACCAACATCTTCATCACACATCCACAACCCATGACCAGTGACCATCACCATCATAATTACACATCAACAACGGATGACCAGTGACAATCATAATCATCACACATCCTCAACCCATGACCAGTGACCATTATCATTATCATAACACATCTAAAACCCATTACCAGTGACCATCATCATCATCACACATACACAACCCATAACCAGTGACCATCATCATCATCACATATCTACAACCCAAGATCAGTGACCATCATCATCATCACACATCTACAACACATGATCAGAGACCATCATCATCATCACACATCCTCAACCCATGACCTGTGACCATCATCTTCATCACACATACTCAACCCATGACCAGTGACTATCGCCATACATCCTCAAGCAATGACCAGTGACCATCATCATAATCACACATCGAAATCCCATGACCTACGACCATCATCATTATTACACATCCATGACCCATGACCAGAGACCATCATCATCATCATACATCCTCAACCCATGACCAGTGACCATCGTCATCATACATTCCACAACCCATTACCAGAGACCATCATCACCATCACACATCCAAAACCCATGACCAGTGACCATCATCATCATCATCATCATCACAAATCTACAACGCTTGACCAGTGACCATCATCATCACACATCCTCAACCCATGACCATAGAAAATGACCATCATCAAACATCCACATCCCATGACCGTTGACCATCATCAAATATCCACATCCCATGACCAGTGACCATCATCAAACATCCACATCCCATGACCAGTGACTATCATCATCATCACATATCCTCTACTCATGAACAGTGACCATCATCACACATCCTCAACCCCTGTCCACAGATCATCATCATCAGACATCCTCAACCCATGACCAGTGAACATAATAACAGATCCTCAACCAATGACCAGTGACCATCATCATCATCATACATCCTTAACCCATGACCAGCGACCATCATCTTTACAGACATCCTCAACCCTTGACCAGTGACCATCACCATCATAAAACATTCAGAGCCCATGATCAGTGACCATCATCATCAAAACACATCCAAAACCCATGACCAGTTACCATCATCATCATCACACATCCTCAACCCATGACCAGTGACCATCATCATCACACATCCACAACCCATGACCAGTGACCACCATCATCATCACATATCAACAACCCATGACCACTGACCATCATTATCATCACGCATCCTCAACCGATGACCAGTGATCATCATCACATCCTCAACCCATGACCAGTGACCATCATCACACATCCTCAACCCATGACCAATGACCATCATCATCATCACATATCCTCAACCCATGACCAGTGAACATCATAACACATCCCCAGCCCATGGCCAATGACTATCATCATCATCACACTTCGTCAAAACATGTCCAGTGACTATCATCACATATCCTCAACCCATGGCCAGTGACAATCACCACACAACTTCACCCCATTACCAGTTACCATCATCATCATCACACATCCATAGCCCATGACCAGTGACCATCATCATCATGACATATCCACGACCCATGACCATTGAGCATCATCATCAAACATCCACAACACATGATCAGTAACCATCGTCATCATACATCCAGAACATATGACCAGTGACCATCATCATCATCACACATCCACAGCCCATGTCCAATGATCATTATCATCATCATCATTACACATCTGCAACGGATGGCCAGTGAACCTCATCATCATCACACATTCTCAACCCATGACCAGTCACCATCACCATCATCAAACATCCACAACCCAAGACCAGTGACCATCATCATCATCACACATCCACAACCGTTGACCAGTGACCATCATCATCATCACACATCCACAACCAATGACCATTGACCATCATCATCATCACACATTTTCAACCCATGACCAGTGACCATCGTCACCATCACACATCCTTGACCCATGACCAGTGACCATCATCATCATCATCATCACACATCTAAAACCCATGACCAGTGACCAACATCACCATCACACATCCACAACCCATGAGCAGTGACCATCATCATCATAACACACCCTCAACCCACGACCAGTGACCATCATCATCGTCATCATCATCATCATCACACATCTACAACCCATGACCAGTGACCATCATCATCATCACACATCCACAACCCATGACTAGTGACCATCATCATCATCACACATCCATAACCCATAACCAGTGACCATATTCATCATCATCACACATCTACAACCGAAGACCACTGATCATCATCGCAATCACTCATTAACAACCCATGACCAGTGACCGTCATCATCATCACACATCCTGTACCCACGACTAGTGACCATCATCATCATCATAAATTCTCAACCGATGGCCAGTGACAATCACCACACATCCTCAACCCTTTACCAGTGACCATTATCATCATCTCACATCCACAGCCCATAAACAGTGACCATCATCATCATCATCACACATCCACAACCCATGACCAGTGACCATCATCATCAACAAAAATTGACAACCCATAACCAGTAACCATTATCATCATTATCATCATTACACATCCACACCGGATGACCAGTGACCATCATCATCATCATACATCCTCAACCCATAACCAGTGGCCATCACCATCATAAAACATTCACAACCCATGACCAGTGACCATCGTCATCACACAACCATAAAGGATGACTAGTGACCATCATCATCATCATACACCCTCAACCCATGACCAGTGACCATCATCATCATCACATATCCAAGCCCCATGACCAGAGACAATCATCATCATCACACATCCTCAACCCATGACCAGTGACCATTATCATAACACATCTAAAACCCATTACCAGTGACCATCATCATCATCACACATCCACAACCCATAACCAGTGACCATCATCATCATCACACATCTACAACACATGATCAGAGACCATCATCATCACACATCCTCAACCCATGACCTGTGACCATCATCTTCATCACACATACTCAACCCATGACCAGTGACTATCGCCATGCATCCTCAAGCCATGACCAGTGACCATCATCATAATCACACATCCAAATCCCATGACCTACGACCATCATCATCATCACACATCCATAACCCATGACCAGTGACGATCATCATCATCACACATCCATAACCCATAAACAGTGACCATATTCATCATCATCACACATCTACAACCGAAGACCACTGATCATCATCGCAATCACTCATTAACAACCCATGACCAGTGACCATCATCATCATCACACATATTGTACCCATGACTAGTGACCATCATCATCATCATAAATTCTCAACCGATGGCAAGTGACAATCACCACACATCCTCAACCCTTTACCAGTGACCATCATCATCATCTCACATCCACAGCCCATAAACACTGACCATCATCATCATCATCACACGTCCACAACCCATGACCAGTGACCATCATCATCAACAAAAATTGACAACCCATAACCAGTAACCATTATCATCATTATCATCATTACACATCCACAACGGATGGCCAGTGATCATCATCATCATCACACATCCTCAACACATAACCAGTGACCATCACCATCATAAAACATTCACAACCCATGACCAGTGACCATCGTCATCACACAACCATAAAGGATGACTAGTGACCATCATCATCATCATACATCCTCAACCCATGACCAGTGACCATCATCACCATCACATATCCAAGCCCCGTGACCAGTGACAATCATCATCATCATACATCCACAACCCGTGACCAGTGACCATCATCATCATCACACATCCATAACCCATGATCAGAGACCACCATCATCATCATACATCCTCAACCCATAACAAGTGACCATCACCATCATAAAACATTCACAACCCATGACCAGTGACCATCGTCATCACACAACCATAAAGGATGACTAATGACCATCATCATCATCATACATCCTCAACCCATGACCAGTGACCATCATCATCATCACATATCCAAGCCCCATGACCAGTGACAATCATCATCATCATACATCCACGACCCGTGACCAGTGACCATCATCATCATCACACATCCACAACCCATGATCAGAGACCACCATCATCATCACACATCAACAACCCATGACCATTGACCATCATCATTATCACACATCCTCAACCCAAGACCAGTGACCATCATCACCCATACTCAACCCATGACCAGTGACCATCATCATCATCACACATCCTTAACCTATGACCATTGAACATCATAACATATCCCCAACCCATGACCAATGACTATATTCATCATCACATATCCTCAACACTTGTCCAGTGACCATCATCACACATCCTCAACCCATTGCCAATGACAATCATCACACATCTTCAACCCCTTACCAGTTACAATCATCATCACACATCCTCAACCCATGACCAGTGACCATCATCATCATCACACATCCACAATCCATGACCAGTAATCATAGGCATCATATATCCACAACCCATGACCAGAAATCATCGTCATCATACATCCACAACCCATGACCAGTGACCACCATCATCATCACTCATTTTCTACCCATGAACAGTGACCATCATCACACATACTCAACCCATGACCAGTGACCGTCACCATCATCAAACATCCATAACCAATGACCAGTGACCATAATCATCATCACATGTACACAACCCATGACAATTGACAATTATCCTCATCACACGTCCACAACCCATGACCAGTGACCATCATCATCATCACACATCCACAACCCATGACCAGTGACCATCATCATCATCATCACACATCCACAACCCATGACCAGTAATCATCGTCATCACACATCCACAACCCATGACCTGTGACCATCATCATCACACATTCACAACCCATGACCAGTGACAATAATCATCATCATCATTACACATCTACAACGGATGATCAGTGACCTTCATCATCATTACACATCCTCAACCCATGACCAGTGACGATCACCATCCTCAAACATCCACATCCCACGACCAGTGACCATCATCATTATCACACATCCACAACACATGACCATTGACCATTATCCTCATCACACATCCACAACCCATGACAAGTGACCATCATCATCACACATCCTCAAACCATGAACAATGACCATCATCATCACACATCCACAACCCATGAAAAGTGACTATCTTCATCGCACATCCACAACGCATGACCTGTGATCATCATCATCATCATCACATATCCACAACACAGGAACAATGACCATCATCATCATCATCATCACATATTCACAACGCCTGACCAGTGTCCATCATCATCACACATCATCAACCCATGACCATTGATCATCACCATCATCAAATATCCACAACCCATGACGAGGAACCATCATCACCATCACACATCCACAACCCATGACCCGTGACCATCATCATCATCACACATCCTCAACCCATGACCAGTGACCATCATCACACATCCTCAACACATGACCAGTGACCATCACCATCATCACACATCCTCAGCCCATGACAAGTGAACATCATGACACATCCTCAACCCATGACCAATGACCATCATCATCACATATCCTGCAAACATGACTACTGACCATCATGACACATCCTAAACCCATGACCAGTGACAATCATCATCATCACACATCCACTACCCATGAACAGTGACCATCATCAAAACACATCCAAATCCCATGACCAATGACCATCATCATCATCATCATTACACATCCACAGCAAATGACCAGTGACAATCATCATCACCTACCCTCAAACCATGACCAGTGACCATCATCATCATCACACATTCAAAACCCATGAACAGTAACAATCGTCATCACACATCCACAACCCATGACCAGTGACCATCATTATCATCACATATCCCCAACCCCTGACAAGTGACCATCATCATTATCATTACACATCCACAACGGATGACCAGTGACCATCATCATCATCACATATCTACAACCCAAGACCAGTGACCATCATCACCATCACACATCCAAAACCCATGACCAGAAAAAGTCATCATCATCACACATCCTCAACCCATGGCCAATAAATATCATCACACATTATGTACCCATGGCCAGTGACCATTGCCATACATCTTCAACCCATGACCAGCGACCATCATCATAATCACACACCCACGATCCATGGCCAGTGACCATCATCATCACCACACATCCACAACCCATGACCATTGACCATCGTCATCATCACACATCCAAAACCCATGACCAGTGACCATCGTCATCACACATCCACAACCCAGGACCAGTGACCAACATCATCACACATCCACAACCAATGACCAGTGGCCATCATCATTATCATCATCACACATCCACAACCAATGACCAGTGACCATCATCATTATCATCATAACACATCCACAACGCATAGCCAGTGACCATCATCATCATCACACATCCTTAACCCATTACCAGAGACCATCACCATCATCAAATATCTACAACCCATGACCAGTGACCATCATCATCTTCACATCCACAACTCATGACCAGTGACCATCATCATCATCATCATCATCATATATTTTCAACCCATGGCCAGTGACCATTGTCCTACATCCTCAACCCATGACCAGTGACCATCATCATAATCACACATCCACGACCCATGACCAGTGACCATCATCATCATCACACATCCACAACCCATGACCAGTGACCATCATCATCATCACACATTCAAAACCCATAACCAGTGAACATCGTCATCACACATCCACAACCCAGGACCAGTGACCAACATCATCATCACACAACCACAACCAATGGCCAGTGACCATCATCATTATCATCATCACACATCCACAACGCATAGCCAGTGATCATTATCATCATCACACCTTCTCACGCCATTACCAGAGACCATCACTATCATCAAATATCTATAACCTATGACCAGTGACCATTATCATCATCACACATGCACAACCCACGACCAGTGATCATCATCATCATCACATATCCTCAACCCATGACCTGTGACCATCATCACACATCCTCAGCACATGACCAGTGACCATCATCATCATCACACATCCTCAACCCATGACCAGTGAACATCATCACACATCCTTAACCCATGACCAATGCCCATCATGATCACACATCCTCAACCCATGACCAGTGGCCATCATCAATCATCCTCAACACATGACCAGCGACCATCATCATCGTCACAAATTCACAACCTATGATCAGTGACCATCATCATCAATGCACATCCAAAACCCATGAACGGTAACCATCGTCATCACACATCCACAACCCATGACCAGTGACCATCATCATCATCCCAAATCTACAACTCATTACCAGTGACCATCACCATCATCATCATTACACATCGACAACGGATGACCAGCGACCATCATCATCGTCATCACACATCTACAACCCAAGACCAGTGAGCATCATCACCATCACACATCCAGAACCCACGACCATAGACCATCATCATCATCACACATCCTCAACCCATGACCAGTGACCATTATCATCACATATCCTGAACCCATAGCCATTGACCATCGTCATATATCCTCAACCGATGACCAGTGACCATCATCATAATCACACATCCACAACACCTGACCAGTGACCATCATCATCACCACATATCCATAACCCATGACCAGTGACCATCATCATCATCAAACATCCACAACCCATGACCAGTGACCATTGTCATCACACATCCACAACTCATGACCAGTGACCATCATCATCATCACACATCCACAACCCATGACAAGTGACCATCATCCTCATCATCACACATCCTCAACCTATAACCAGAGACCATCACCATCATCAAACATCAACAACCCATGACCAGTGACCATCTTCATTATCACACATCCCCAACCCCATGACCAGTGACTATCATCATCATAACACATCCTGAACCCATGACCGGTGACCATCATCACACATCCTCAAACCATGACCAGTGACCATCATCATCATCACACATCCTCAGCCCATGACCAGTGATCATCATACCACATCCTCAACCCATCACTAAACACCATCATCATCATAACATATCCTCAGCCCATGACCAGTGACAATCATCATCATCAAACATCCTCAACACATGACCAATGACTATCATCATCATCACACATCCACAACCCATGACTAGTGACAATCATCACACATCCTCAACCCATGACCAGTGGTCATCATCACACATCCTCAACCCATGACCAGTGACTATCATCACACATCCTCAACCCATGACCATTGACCATCATCATCATCATCACATATCCTCAACCCATGACCATTGACCATCTTCATCATCGCACATCCTCAACCCGTGACCAGTGTCGATCATCACACATCAACAACATATGAACAGTAACCATCGTCATCACACATCCACAAGCCATGACCAGTGGTCATCATCATCATCACATATCTAAAACCCATGACAAGTGACCATCATCATCATCATTACACATCCACAAATGATGAACAATGACCAAAATCATCATCACACAACCTCAACCAATGACCAGTGACAATCATCACACATCCTAAAAACATGACCATTGCCCATCATCATAATCACACATCCACAGCCCATGACCAGTGACCAAAATCATCATCAAAAATCCACAACACATGACCAGTGACCATCATCATAATCACACATCCACAGCCCATGACCCGTGACCTTGATGATCATCATCATTACACATCCACAACGAATGACCAGTGACCTTCATCATCATTAAACATAGACAACCCATGACCAGTGACCATCACCATCATCAAACATCCACAACCCATGACCAGTGACCATCATCCTCATCACACATCCATAACCCAAGGCAAGGGACCATCATCATCATCATCATCACACATCCACAACGCATGACCAGTGACCATCATCATCATACATCCTCAACCCATGACCAGAGACCATGACCATCATCAAACATCCACAACCCAAGACCAGTGACCATCATCCTCATCACACATCCATAACCCATGACAAGTGACCATCATCATCATCATCATCATCATCACACATACAATGCGCATAACCAGTCACCATCGTTATCACACATCCCCAACCCATGACCAGTGACTATCATCATCGTCACACATCCACAGCCCATAACCAGTAACCATCGTCATCATACATCCACAACCCATAACCAGTCACCATCATCATCATCACACATCCACAACCCATGACCAGTGACCATGATCATCATCATCGTCATTACACATCCACAACGGACGACCAGTGACCTTCATCATCATATCACATCCTCAACCCATGACCAGTGACCATCACCATCATCAAACATCCAGAACCCATGAGCAGTGACCATGAGCATCAGCACATATCCACAAACCATGATCATTGACCATTATCCTCATCACACATCGACAACCCTTGACCAGTGACCATCATCATCACACATTCAAAATCCATGAAAAATGACCATCATCATCACACATCCACAACCCATGATCAGTGACCATCTTCATCACGCTTCCACAACCCATGCCCAGTGATCATTATCATCATCACATATCCACAACCCAAGAACAGTGACCATCATCACCATCACCATCACACATCCACAACCCATGACCACTGACCATCATCATCATCACACAACCTCAACCAATGACCAGTGACCATCATCACACGTCCTCAAAACATGACCATTGCCCATCATCATAATCACATATCCACAGCCCATGACCAGTGACCAAAATCATCATAAAAAATCCACAACACATGACCAGTGACCATCATCATAATCACATATCCACAATCCATGACCAGTAATCATAGTCATAATGTATCCACATCCCATGACCAGTAATCATCGTCATCATACATCCACACCCCATGACCAGTGACCATCATCATCATCAAACATCCTCTACCCATGAACAGTGACCGTCATCACATATCCTCAACCCATGACCAGTGACCATCACCATCATCAAACATCCACATCCAATGACCAGTGACCATAATCATCATCACATATCCACACCCCATGACCATTGACCATTATCCTCATCACACATCCACAACCCAAGACCAGTGACCATCATCATCACATCCACAAACCATGACCAGTGACCATCATCATCATCACACATCCACAACCCATGACCAGTAATATTCGTCATACATCCACAACACATGACCAGTGACCATCATCATCACACATTCACAACCCATGACCAGTGACTATGATCATCATAATCATTACACATCTACAACTAAGGATCAGTGACCTTCATCATCATCACACATCCTCAACCCGTGACCACTGACCATCACCATCATCTAACATCAACATCCCATGACCAGTGACCATCATCATTATCACACATCTACAACACATGACCATGGACCATTATCTTCAACACACATCCACATCCCATGACCAGTGACCATCATCATCAAACATCCTCAAACCATGAACAATAACCATCATCATCACACATCCACAACCCATGACCAGTGACCATCTTCATCACACAACCACAACGCATGACCAGTGACCATCATCATTATCACATATCCACAACACAGGCACAGTGACCATCATCATCATCATCATCATCACATGTTCACAACGCCTGACCAGTGTCCATCATCATCACACATCCTCAACCCACGACCAATGATCATCACCATCATCAAAAATCCACATCCCATTACCAGGAACCATCATCAACATCATACATCCACAACCCATGACCCGTGACCATCATCATCATCATCACACATCCTCAACCCATAACCAGTGACCATCATAACACATCCTCAACACATGACCCGTGACCATCACCCTCATCACACATCCTCAACCCATGACAAGTGAACATCATCACACATCCTCAACCCATGACCAATGACCATCATCATCACATATCCTGAACCCATGACGATTGACCATCATCACACATGCTAAACCCATGACCAGTGACCATCATCATAATCACACATATACAACCTATGACCAGTGACCATCATCATCATCACACATCCACAACCCATGACCAGTAATCATCGTCATCATACATCCACAACCTATGACCAGTGACCATCATCATCACATATCCACAACCCATGACCAGTGACTATGATCATCATCAATACACATCTACAACGAAGGATCAGTGACCTTCATCATCACACATCCTCAACCCATGACCACTGACCACCATCATCTAACATCCACATCCTATGACCAGTGACCATCATCATTATCACACATCCACAACACATGACCATTGACTATTATCCTCATCACACATCCCAAACCAATGACCAGTGACCATCATCATCACACATCCTCAAACCATGAACAATGACCATCATCATCACACATCCACAACCCATGACCAGTGACCATCTTCATCACACAACCACAACCCATGACCAGTGACCATCACCATCATCATATATCCACAACACAGGAACAGTGACCACCATCATCATCATCATCATCATCACATATTCACAACGCCTGACCAGTGTCAATCAACATGACACATCCTCAACACATGACCAATGATCATCACCATCATCAAATATCCACAACCCATTAACAGGAACCATCATCAACATCATATATCCACAACCCATGACCCGTGACCATCATCATCATCATCATACATCCTCAACCCATAACCAGTGACAATCATCACACATCCTCAACACATGACCCGTGACCATCACCATCATCACATATCCTCTACCCATGACAAGTGAACATCATCACACGTCCTCAAAACATGACCATTGCCCATCATCATAAAAAATCCACAACACATGACCAGTGACCATCATCATAATCACACATCCACAATCCATGACAAGTAATCATAGTCATAATATATCCACATCCCATGACCAGTAATCATCATCATACATCCACACCCCATGACCAGTGACCATCACATCATCAAACATCCTCTACCCATGAACAGTGACCATCATCACACATCCTCAACCCATGACCAGTGACCATCACCATCATCAAACATCCACATCCAATGACCAGTGACCATAATCATCATCACATATCCACACCCCATGACCATTGACCATTATCTTCATCACACATCCACAACCCATGACCAGTGACCATCATCATCACATCCACAAACCATGACCAGTGACCATCATCATCATCACACATCCACAACCTATGACCATTAATATTCGTCATCATACATCTACAACACATGACCAGTGACCATCATCATCATTACACATTCACAACCCATGACCAGTGACTATGATCATCATAATCATTACACATCTACAACTGAGGATCAGTAACCTTCATCATCATCACACATCCTCAACCCGTGATCACTGACCATCACCATCATCTAACATCCACATCCCATGACCAGTTACCATCATCATTATCACACATCCACAACACATGACCATGGACCATTATCTTCATCACACATCCACATCCCATGAACAGTGACCATCATCATCAAACATCCTCAAACCTTGAACAATAACCATCATCATCACACATCCACAACCCATGACCAGTGACCATCTTCATCACACAACCACAACGCATGACAAGTGACCATCATCATTATCACATATCCAGAACACAGGAACAGTGACCATCATCATCATCATCATCATCATCATCATCATATATTCACAACGCCTGACGAGTGTCCATCATCATCACACATCCTCAACCCATGACCAATGATCATCACCATCATCAAAAATCCACAACCCATTACCAGGAACCATCAGAAACATCATACATCCACAACCCATGACCCGTGACCATCATCATCATCATCAAACATCCTCAACCCATAACCAGTGACCATCATAACACATCCTCAACACATGACCCGTGACCATCACCCTCATCACACATCCTCAACCCATGACAAGTGAACATCATCACACATCCTCAACCCATAACCAATGACCATCATCACATATCCTGAACCCATGACTATTGACCATCATCACACATGCTAAACCCATGACCAGTGACCATCATCATAATCACACATCCACAACCTATGACCAGTGACCATCATCATCATCACACATCCACAACCCATGACCAGTAATCATCGTCATCATACATCCACAACCCATGACCAGTGACCATCATCATCACCCCTCCACAACCCATGACCAGTGACTATGATCATCATCATCAATAATCAACTACAACGAAGGATCAGTGACCTTCATCATCACACATCCTCAACCCAAGACCACTGACCATCACCATCACGTAACATCCACATCCTATGACCAGTGACCATCATCATTATCACTCATCCACAACACATGACCATTGACTATTATCCTCATCACACATTCACAAGCAATGACCAGTGACCATCATCATCATACATCCTCAAACCATGAACAATGACCATCATCATCACACATCCACAACCCATGACCAGTGACCATCTTCATCACACAACAACAACCCATGACCAGTGACCATCACCATCATCATATATCCACAACACAAGAACAGTGACCACCATCATCATCATCATCATCACATATTCACAACGCCTGACCAGTATCAATCATCATGACACATCCTCAACACATGACCAATGATCATCACAATTATCAAATATCCACAACCCATTACCAGGAACCATCATCAACATCATACATCCACAACCCAAGACCCGTGACCATCATCATCATCATCATACATCCTCAACCCATAACCAGTGACAATCATCACACATCCTCAACACATGACCCGTGACCATCACCAACATCACACATCCTCAACCCATGACAAGTGAACATCAGCACACATGCTCAACCCATGACTCGTGACCATCATCATCACATATCCTGAACCCATGACTATTGACCATCATCACACATTCTAAACCCATGACCAGTGACCATCATCATCATCACACATCCACTACCTATGACCAGTGACCATTATCATCACACATCCACAAACCATGAACAATGACCATCATCATCACACATCCACAACCCATGACCAGTGGCCATCATCATCATCACACATCCACAACCCATGAACAGTAATCATCGTCATCATACATCCACAACTCATGACCAGTGACCATCATCATCATCACACATCCACAACCCATGACCAGTGACTATGATCATCATTACACATCTACAACGGATAATCAGTGACCTTCATCATCATCACACATCCTCAACCCATGACCACTGACCATCACCATCATCTAACATCCACATCCCATGACATTGACCATTATCCTCATCACACATCCACAACCCATGACCAGTGACCATCATCATCACACATCCACAACCCGTGACCAGTGACCATCATCATCACACATCCACAAACCATGAACAATGACCATCATCATCACACATCCACAACCCATGACCAGTGACCATCTTCATCACACATCCACAACCCATGACCAGTGACCATCATCATCATCACATATCCACAACACAGGAACAGTGACCACCATCATCATCATCATCATCATCATCACATATTCACAACGCCTGACCAGTGTCCATCATCAACACACATCCTCAACCCATGACCAATGATCATCACCAGCATCAAATATCTACAACTCATGACGAGGAACCATCATCAACATCATAAATCCACAACCCATGACCCGTGACCATCATCATCATCAAACATCCTCAACCCATGACCAGTGACCATCATCACACATCCTCAACACATGACCCGTGACCATCACCATCATCACACATACTCAACCCATGACAAGTGAACATCATCACACATCCTCAACCTATGACCAATGACCATCATCATCACATATCCTGAACCTATGACTATTGACAATCATCCATCATCCTAAACCCATGACTAGTGACCATCATCATCATCACACATCCACTACCCATTACCAGTAACCATCATCATCGTCACACATACATAACCCTTGAACAGTGACCATCAACAAAACACATCCAAATCCCATGACCAGTGACGATCATCATCATCATCATCATTACACATCCACAACGAATGACCAGTGACCATCAACATCATCACCAATCCTCAACCCATGACCAGTGACCATCATCATCATAACACATTCACAATTCATGAACAGTAACCATCGTCATCACACATCCACAACCCATGACCAGTGACCATCATCATCATCACATATCTACAACACCTGACCAGTGACCATCATCATCATCATCATTACACATTCAAAACGGATGACGAGTGATCATCATCATCATCACACATGTACAACACAAGACCAGTGACCATCTTCATCACACAACCACAACGCATGACCAGTGACCATCATCATTATCACATATCCAGAACACAGGAACAGTGACCATCATCATCATCATCATCATCATCATCATCATATATTCACAACGCCTGACCAGTGTCCATCATCATCACACATCCTCAACCCATGACCAATGATCATCACCATCATCAAAAATCCACAACCCATTACCAGGAACCATCATCAACATCATACATCCACAACCCATGACCCGTGACCATCATCATCATCATCACACATCCTCAACCCATAACCAGTGACAATTATCACACTTCCTCAACACATGACCCGTGACCATCACCATCATCACACATCCTCAACCCATGACAAGTGAACATCATCACACATCCTCAACCCATGACCAATGACCATCATCATCACATATCTTGAACACATGACTATTGACCATCATCACACATCCTAAACCCATGACCAGTGACCATCATCATCACCACACATCCACAACCTATGACCAATGACCATCATCATCATCAAACATCCACAACCCCTGACCAGTAATCATCGTCATCATACATCCACAACCCATGACCAGTGACCATCATCAACATCACACATCCACAACCCATGACCAGTGAATATGATCATCATCATCATTACACATCTACAACGGAGGATCAGTGACCTTCATCATCATCACACATCCTCAACCCATGACCACTGACCATCACCATCATCTAACATCCACATCCCATGACCAGTGACCATCATTATTATCACACATCCACACCATATGACCATTGACCATTATCCTCATCACACATCCAAAACCCATAACCAGTGACCATCATCATCACACATCCTCAAACCATGAACAATGACCATCATCATCATACATCCAGAACCCATGACCAGTGACCATCTTCATCACACAACCACAACGCATGACCAGTGACCATCATCATCATCATATATCCACAACACAGGAACAGTGTCCATCATCATCATTATCATCATCACACATTCACAACACCTGAGCAGTGTCCATCATCTTCACATATCCTCAACCCATGACCAATGATCATCACCATCATCAAATATCCACAACCCATAACCAGGAACCATCATCAACATCATACATCCACAACCCATGACCCTTGACCATCATCATCATCACACATCCTTAACCCATAACCAGTGACAATCGTCACACATCCTCAACACATAACCCGTGACCATCACCATCATCACACATCCTCAACCCATGACAAGTGAACATCATCACACATCCTCAACCCATGACCAACGACCATCATCATCACATATCCTGAACCCATGACTATTGACCATCATCACACATCCTAAACCCATGACAAATGACCATCATCATCATCAAACATCCACTACCCATGACCAGTGACCATCATCATCACACATCCACAAACCATGAACAATGACCATCATCATCACATATTCAGAACCCATGACCCGTGACCATCATCATCACACATCCATAACACATGACCAGTAATCATCGTCATCATACATCCACAACCCATGACCAGTGACCATCTTCATCATCACACATCCACAACCCATGACCAGTGACTATGATCATCATCATTACACATCTACAACGGAGTATCAGTGACCTTCATCATCATCACACATCCTCAACCCGTGACCACTGACCATCACCATCATCTAACATCCACATCCCATGACCATTGACCATTATCCTCATCACACATCCACATCCCATGACCAGTGACCATCATCATCACACATCCACAACCCGTGAC
Organism: Panulirus ornatus; assembly: GCF_036320965.1. Classification (NCBI taxonomy): domain Eukaryota; kingdom Metazoa; phylum Arthropoda; class Malacostraca; order Decapoda; family Palinuridae; genus Panulirus; species Panulirus ornatus. Next base: position 30,808,392 of record NC_092273.1, read on the forward strand.
CAGTGACCATCATCATCACACATCCACAAACCATGAACAATGACCATCATCATCACACATCCACAACCAGTGACCAGTGACCATCATCACACATCCACAAACCATGAACAATGACCATCATCATCACACATCCACAACCCATAACCAGTGATCATCCACAACCATGACCAGTGACCATCATCATCATCACATATCCACAACACAGGAACAGTGACCACCATCATCATCATCATCATCATCATCACATATTCACAACGCCTGACCAGTGTCCATCATCAACACACATCCTCAACCCTTGACCAATGATCATCACCAGCATCAAATATCCACAACTCATGACGAGGAACCATCAACAACATCATAAATCCACAACCCATGACCCGTGACCATCATCATCATCACACATCCTCAACCCATGACCAGTGACCATCATCACACATCCTCAACACATGACCCGTGACCATCACCATCATCACACATACTCAACCCATGACAAGTGAACATCATCACACATCCTCAACCCATGACCAATGACCATCATCATCACATATCCTGAACCCATGACTATTGATAATCATCCCTCATCCTAAACCCATGACTAGTGACCATCATCATCATCACACATCCACTACCCATTACCAGTAACCATCATCATCGTCACACATACATAACCCTTGAACAGTGACCATCATCATCACACATCCACAACCCATGACCAGTGACCATCATCATCATCATCATTACAAATCCACAACGAATGACCAGTGACCATCAACATCATCACCAATCCTCAACCCATGAACAGTGACCATCATCATCATCACACATTCACAACCCATGAACAGTAACCATCGTCATCACACATCCAGAACCCATGACCAGTGACCATCATCATCACATATATGCAAACACTGACAAGTGACTATCATCATCATCATCATTACACATTCACAACGGATGACGAGTGACCATCATTCATGTACAGCACAAGACCAGTGACCATCATCATCATCACACATCCACAACCCATGACCAGTGACTATGATCATCATCATCATTACACATCTACAACGGAGGATCAGTGACCATCATCATCACACATCCTCAACCCATGACCACTGACCATCATCATCATCTAACATCCACATCCCATGACCAGTGACCATCATCATTATCACATCCACACCACATGACCATTGACCATTATCCTCATCACACATCCAAAACCCATGAACAGTGACCATCACCATCACACATCCTCAAACCTTGAACAATGACCATCATCATCACACATCCACAACCGAAGACCAGTGACCATCTTCATCACACAGCCAGAACCCTTGACCAGTGACCATCATCATCACATATCCACAACACATGAACAGTGACCATCATCATCATCACTATCATCACATATTCACAACGCATGACCAGTGTCCATCATCATCACATATCCTCAACCCATGACCAATGATCATCACCATCATCAAAAATCCACAACCCATTACGAGGAGCCATCATCAACATCATACATCCACAACCCATGACCCGTGACCATCATCATCATCATCACACATCCTCAACCCATAACCAGTGACCATCATCACACATCCTCAACACATGACCCGTGACCATCACCATCATCACACATCCTCAACCCCTGACAATTGAACGTCATCACACATCCTCAACCCATAACCAATGACCATCATCATCACATATCCTGAACCCATGACTATTGACCATCATCACACATTCTAAACCCATGACCAGTGACTATCATCATCATCATACATCCACAACCCATGACTAGTGACCATCATCATCATCACACATCCACAACCCATGACCAGTGACTATGATCATCATCCTCATAACACATCTACAACGGAGGATCAGTGACCTTCATCATCATCACACATCCTCAACCAATCCACATCCATATCCCATGACCATTGACCATTATCCTCATCACACTTCCACAACCCATGACCAGTGACCATCATCATCACACATCCACAACCCATGACCAGTGACCATCATCATCACACATCCACAACCTATGACCAGTGACCATCATCATCATCACATATCCAAAACACAGGAACAGTGACCATCATCATCATCATCATCACATATTCACAACGCCTGACCAGTGTCCATCATCAACACACATCCTCAATCCATGACCAATGATCATCATCATCATGAAATATCCACAACTCATGACAAGGAACCATCATCAACATCATAAATCCACAACCCATGACCCGCGACCATCATCATCATCACACATCCTCAATACATGACCAGTAACCATCATCACACATCCTCAACACATGACCCGTGACCATCACCATCATCACACATCCTCAACCCATGACAAGTGAACATCATCACATATCCTCAACCCATGACCAATGACCATCATCATCATATATCATGAACCCATGACTATTGACCATCATCTCTCATCCTAAACCCATGACTAGTGACCATCATCATCATCACAATTCCACTACCCATGACCAGTGACCATCATCATCACACATACATAACCCATGAACAGTGACCAACATCAAAACATATCCAAATCCCATGACCAGTGACCATCATCATCAACATAACACATCCACAACGAATGACCAGTGACCATCAACATCATCACCAATCCTCAACCCATGACCAGTGACCATCATCATCATCACACATTCATAACCCATGAACAGTAACCATCGTCATCACAAATCCACAAGCCATGACCAGTGACCATCATCATCATCACATATCTGCAAACCCTGACAAGTGACCATCATCATCATCATCATTACACATCCACAACGGATGACCAGTGACCATCATCATCATCACACATGTACAACGCATTACCAGTGACCATCATCACCATCACAAATCCAAAACCCATGACCAGAGAACGTCATCATCGTCACACATCCCCAATCCATGGCCAATGAATATCATCACACATCATGAACTCATCGCCAGTGATTTTTTTCATACATCATCAACCCATGTCCAGTGACCATCATCATAATCACACATCCACGACCCATGGCCAGTGACCATCATCATCACCACACATCCACAACCCATGACCAGTGACCATCATCTTAATCACACATCCAAAACCCATGACCAGTGACCATCGTCATCACACATCCACAACCCAGGACCAGTGACCATCATAATCATCACACATCCTCAACCCATGACGAGTGAACATCATAAAACATCCCCAACCCATGACCAATGACCATCATCATCATCACACATCCTCAACCCATCACCAGTAACCATCATCATCATCAAAGATCCTCAACCCAAGACTAGTGACCATTATCATCATCACACATCCACAACCCATGACCAGTGACCATCATCACACACCCTCAACCCATGACCACTGATCATCATCATCACACATCCTCAACCCAGGAACAGTGACCATCATCACACATCCTCAATCCAAGACCATTGACCATCATCATCGTCACACATCCTCAACCCATGATCATTGACCATCATCATCATCACATATCCTCAACCCATGACCAGTGATGATTATAACACATCCTCAACCCATGACCAGTGACCATCATCATCATCATTACACATCTACAACCCAGGACCAGTGACCATCATCACAACCACACATCAACAACCCATAACCAGTGATGATCATCATCATTACACATCCTTAACGCATGACTAGTGACCATCATCACAATCACACATCCACAACCCATGACCAGTGACCATCGTCATCACACATTCACAACCCATGACCAGTGACCGTCATCATCATCACACATCCAAACCCCATGACCAATGACCATCCTCATCATCATCATCACACATCCATAACTTATGATCAATATCAGTGATCATTATCAGTGATCTTTAACATTATCACACATCCTCAACCTATGACCACAGACCATCACCATCATCAAACACCCACAACCAATGAGCAGTGACCATCATAGTCATCACACATCCACAAACCATGACCTCTGACCATCATCATCATCACACATTCTCAACCCATGACCAGTCACCATCATCACACACCTCACCCCATGACCAGTGACCATGATCATCATCACACATCCTCAACCGATGACCAGTGAACATCATAACACATCCTCATCCCATGACCAATGACCATCATCATCACATATCGTCAACCCATGACCAGTGACCATCATCACCATTACACATCCTCAAACCATGACCAGTGACCATCATCATCATCATATATCCACATCCCATGACCAGTGACCATCATCACACATCCTGAACCCATGACCAGTGATCATCATCATCACATATCCTCAACCCATGAACAGTGACCATCATCACACATCCTCAACCCAAGACCATTGACCATCATCATCATCATACATCCTCAACTCAAGATCATTGACCATCATCACCATCACACATACTCAACCCATCACCAGTGACGATTATCAGACATCCTCAACCCATGACCAGTGACCATCATCATCATCACACATTCTCAACCCATGACCAGTGACCATCATCACCATTACACATCCACGACCCATGACCACTGACCATCATCATCATCATCATACATCATACATCCAAAACCCATTATCAGTGACCATCATCACCATCACATATCCACAATCCATGACTAGTGACCATCATCATTACACATCCTAAACCCATGACCAATGACCATCATCATCATCATCATCACACAACTACAACCCATGACATGTGACCATCACCATTATCACACATCAACAACCCATGACCAGTGACCATCATCATCATCATTAGACATCTACAACCCAAAACCAGTGACATTCATCACAATCACATATCAACAACCCATGACCAGTGACCATCCACATCATCACATATCCTTAACCCATGACCAGTGACCATCATCATCACACGTCCTCAACCCATTGCCAGTGAAAATCATCATATATCTTGAACCCATTACCAGTTACCATCACCACCATCACACATCCACGACCCATGACCAGTGAACATTATGATCATCATCATATATACACAACCCATGGCTAGTGACCATCATGACAAACATCCACAACACATGACCAATGACCATCATCATCATCACACATCCTCAACCCATGACCAATGACCATCATCATCAACCTCATCACATATCTACAACCCATGATCCATGACCATCATCATCATCACACATCCACAAACGATGACTAGAGAACATCTTAATCATCACACATCCACAACCGATGACCAGTGACCATCATCATCATCATCACACATCTACAACCCAAGACAAGTGAACATCATCACAACCACACATCAAAAACTCATGACCATTGACCATCATCACCATCATCACACATCTACAACCCAAGACCAGTGACCATCATCACAACCACACATCAACAACCCAAGACAAGTGATCATCATCATCATCACACATCCTTAACCAGTGACCAGTGATCATCATCATTATCACACATCCACAATCCATGACCAGTGACCATCACCATCATCACAAATCCACAACCCATGAATAATACCCATCGTCATCAAACATCCACAACCCATGACCAGTGACCATCATTATCATCATCACACATCTACAACCCAAGACCAGTGACCATCATGACAATCATACATCAACAACCCATGACCAGTGACGATCATCATCATCACACATCCTTAACCCATGACCAGTGACCATCATCTTCATCACATATCCTCAGCCCAATACCAGTGACCATCATCATCATCACACATCCACAACCGATAACCAGTGACCATCATCATCATCATCACACATCTACAACCCAAGACCAGTGATCATAATCAAAATAACAAATCCAAAACCCATGACCAGAGACCATCATCATCATCACACATCCAAAACCCATGACCAGCGACCATCATCATCATCGAACATCCACAAACCACGAACAGTGACAATCATGATCATCACACATCCACAACCCAAGACCAATGACCATCGTCATCACATATCCACAACCCATGACCAGTGACCATCATCATCATCATCACATATCCACACCCCATGACCGGTGACCATCATCATCATCATCATCTCACATCCACAACGCATGTCCAGTGACCATCATCATGATCATCACACCTCAACCCATGACCAATGACTATCACCGTCATCAAATATCCACAACGCATAACCAGTGACCATCATCATCATCACACATCCACAACCCATGACCAGTGACCATCATCATCATCACACATCTTCAACGCAGGACCAGTGACAATCATCACACATCCTCAACCCATGACTAGTGACCATCATCATCGTCATAGATCATCAACCCATGACTAGTGAACATCATAATACATCCTCAACCCAAGACCAATGACCATCATCATCACACATCATCAACCCATGACCAATGACCATCATCACACATCCTCAACCCATAGGCAGTGACCATCTTCACACATCCACAACCCATGACCAGTGACCATCATCCCACAGCCTCAACCCATGAAGAGTGATCTTGAACACATCCTCAACCCATGACCAGTGATCTTGAACACATCCTCAACCCATGACCAGTGACCCTCATCACACATCCTCAACACTTGACCATTGACCATCATCATCATCACACATCCTCAACCCATGACCAGTGACCATCATCATCATCGCACATCCTCAACCCATGACCAGTGACGATCACACATCCTCAACATATGACCAGTGAACATCATCATATTCACACGTTCTCAAACCATCACCAGTGACCATTATCTCCATCATACATCCACGACCCATGACCAGTGACTACCATCATCACCATCAAGCATCCACAACTCATGATCAGTGACCATCATCAACATCATACTTCCACAACCCATGATCAGTGACCATCATCATCATCACACATCCTTAACCCATGATCAGTGACCCTCATCATCATCATCATCACACACGACCAGTAAACATCATCATCATCACACATCCACAACTCATGACCAGTGACCATCATCATCATCAAACATCCACAACCAATGACCAGTGACCATCATCGTCACCACACATCCTCAACACATGACCAATGACCATCACCCATCCTCAACCCTTGACGAGTGAGCATCATCATCATCACACATCGTCAACCCATGGCCAGTGAACATCATCACACATCCCCAACCCATGACCAATGACCATCATCATCAAACATCCTCAACCCATGACCAGTGACCATCATCACAAATCCTCAACCCATGACCATTGACCATAATCATCATCACATATCCACTACCCATGACCAGTGACCATCATCATCACACATGGACAGCCTATGAACAGTAACCATCATCATCACATATCCACAACCCATGACCAGTGACAATCATCATCATTACACTTCCACAACGGATAACCAGTGACCATCATCATCACACATCTTCAACCCATGACCAGTGACCATCATCATCACACACACACAAGCCATCAAAAGTAACTATCGTCATCACATATCCAAAACCCCTGACCAGTGACCATCATCATCATCACACATCCACAACCCATGACCAGTGACAATCATCATCATCCTTACACAATCACAACATATGACAAGTGAACATTATCATCATCACACATCCTCAACCCATGATAAGTGATCATCATTATCATCACACATCTACAACCCATGACCAGTGACCATCATCATCATCACACATCCACAACCAATAAACAGTGACCATCATCATCATCATCACACATCTACAACCCAACACCAGTGACCATCATCACTATCACACATCCAAATCCCATGACCAGAGAAGATCATCATCACATATCCTCAACCCATGACAACTGACCATCACCATCACACATCTTTAACCCTTGGCTAATGACCATCGTCATACATCCTCAACTCATGACCAGTGACCAACATCATAATCACATATCCACAAACCATGACCAGTGACCATCATCATCATCACACATACAAAACCCATGACCAGTGACAATCATCATCACACATCCACAAACTATGAAAATTGACCATCGTCATCACACAACCAAAACCCATGACCAGTGACCATCATCATCATCACACATCCACAACCCATGACCAGTGACCATCATCACACACCCTCAACCCATGACCACTGATCATCATCATCACACATCCTCAACCCAGGACCAGTGACCATCATCACACATCCTCAACCCAAGACCATTGACCATCATCATCATCATCACACATCCTCAACCCATGATCATTGACCATCATCATCATCACACATCCTCAACGCATGACCAGTGACCATCATCATTATCATTACACATCTACAACCCAGGACCAGTGACCATCATCACAACCACACATCAACAACCCATGACCAGTGACGATCATCATCATCACACATCCTTAACGCATGACTAGTGACCATCATCACAATCACACATCCACAACCAATGACCAGTCACAATCGTCATCACACATTCACAACCCATGACCAGTGACCGTCATCATCATCATCATCACTCATCCAAAACCTATGACCAATGACCATCCTCATCATCATCATCACACATCCATAACTTATGATCATTATCAGTGATCATTATCAGCGATCATTATCTTCATCACACATCTTTAACCTATGACCAGAGACCATCACCATCATCAAACACCCACAACCCATGACCAGTGACCATCATCATCACACATCCTACACCCATGACCAATGACCATCATCACCATCATCATTACAAAACTACAACCCATGACAAGTGACCATCACCATTATCACATATCCACAACCCATGACCAGTGACCATCATCATCATCATTACATATCTACAACACAAGACATGTGACATTCATCACAATCACATATCAACAAACCATGACCATCCCCATCATCACACATCCTTAACCCATGACCAGTGACCATCATCATCATCAAACATCCTCAACCCATCGCCAGTGAAAATCATCATATATCTTCAACCCATTACCAGTTACCATCACCACCATCACACATCCACGACCCATGACCAGTGACCATTATAATCATCATACATACACAACCCATGGCTAGTGACCATCATCACAGTCAAACATCCAAAACACATGACCAATGACCATCATCATCATCACACATCCTAAACCCATAACCAATGACCATCATCATCACCATCATCACACATCTACAACCCATGATCCATGACCATCATCAGCATCACACATCCACAAACCATGACTGAAGAATAACTTAATCATCACTCATCCACAACCGATGACCAATGACCATCATCATCATCATCACACATCTACAACCCAAGACAAGTGAATATCATCACAACCACACATCAACAACTCATGACCAGTGACCATCATCACCATCACCACACATCTACAACCCAAGACCAGTGACCATCATCACAACCACACATCAACAACCCAAGACAAGTGACCATCATCATCATTACACTTCCTTAACCAGTGAACAGTGATCATCATTATCACACATCCATAGCCCATGACCAGTGACCATCATTATCATCACATCCTCAACCCATGAATAATACCCATCGTCATCACACATCCACAACCCATGACCAGTGACCATCATCATCATCATCACACATCTACAACCCAAGACCAGTGACCATCATCACAACCACACATCAACAACCCATGACCAGTGACGATCATCATCGTCACACATCCTTAACCCATGACCAGTGACCATCATCATCACATATCCTCAGCCCAAGACCAGTGACCGTATTCATCATCACACATCCACAACCCATAACCAGTGACAATCATCATCATCATCATCACACATCTACAACCCAAGACCAGTGATCATCATCACAATCACACATCCAAAACCCATGACCAGAGACCATCATCATCATCACACATCCACAACCCATGACCAGCGACCATCATTATCATCGAACATCCACAAACCATGAACAGTGACAATCATGATCATCACCCATCCACAACACTTGACCAATGACCATCGTCATCACATATCCACAACCCATGACCAGAGACCATCATCATCATCACATATCCACACCCCATGACCAGTGACCATCATCATAATCATCATCACACATCCACAACGAATGTCCAGTGACCATCATCATAATCGTCACACCTCAACCCATGACAAATGACCATCACCGTCATCAAATATCCACAAGGCATAACCATTGACCATCATCATTATCACACATCCACAACCCATGACCAGTGACCATCATCATCGTCACAGATCCTCAACCCATGACCAGTGAACATCATAATATTTCCTCAACCCAAGACCAATGATCATCATCATCACACATCATCAACCCATGATCAGCGACCATCATCACACATCCTCAACCCATGAGCAGTGACCATCTTCACACATCCTCAACCTATGACTAGTGACCATCATCATCAACACACATCCACAACCCATGACCAGTGACCATCATCCCACAGCCTCAACCCATGACCAGTGATCTTGAACACATCCTCAACCCATGACCAGTGATCTTGAACACATCCTCAACCCATGACCAGTGACCCTCATCACACATCCTCAACACTTGACCATTGACCATCATCATCATCAGACATCCTCAACCCATGACCAGTGACCATCATCATCATCGCACATCCTCAACCCATGACCAGTGACGATCACACATCCTCAACCTATGACCAGTGACCATCATCATATTCACACATTCTCAACCCATGACCAGTGACCATCATCTCCATCACAAATCCACGACCCATGACCAGTGACTACCATCATCACCATCACACATCCACAACTCATGATCAGTGACCATCATCAACATCATACTTCCACAACCCATGACCAGTGACCATCATCATCATCAAACATCCTCAGCCCTTGATCAGTGACCCTCATCATCATCATCATCACACATGAGCAGTGACCATCATCATCATCACACATCCACAACCCATGACCAGTGACCATCATCATCATCAAACATCCACAACCAATGACCAGTGACCATCATAGTCACCACACATCCTCAACCCAAGACCAGTGACCATCATCACCCATCCTCAACCCTTGACCAGTGAGCAACATCATCATCAAACATCCTCAACCAATGACCAGTGACCATCATCACACATCCTCAACCCAGGACCATTGACCATCACCATCAACAAATATCCACTACCCATGACCAGTGACCATCATCATCATCACACATGGCCAGCCTATGAGCAGTAACCATCATCATCACATATCCACAACCCATGACCAGTGACAATCATCATCATCATTACACTTCCACAACGGATGACCAGTGACCATCATCATCACACATCCTCAACCCATGACCAGTGACCATCATCATCACACACACACAAGCCATCAATACTAACTATCGTCATCACATATCGAAAACCTATGACCAGTGACCATCATCATCATCACACATCCACAACCCATGACCAGTGACAATCATCATCATTACACAATCACAACATATGACAAGTGACCATAATCATCATCACACATCCTCAACCCATGATAAGTGAAGATCATCATTATCATCACACATCTACAACCCATGACCAGTGACCATCATCATCATAACACATCCACAACCAATAAACAGTGACCATCATCATCATCATCACGCATCTACAACCCAACACCAGTGACCATCATCACTATCACACATCCAAAACCCATGCCAGAGACGATCATCATCATCACACATCCTCAACCCATGACAAGTGACCATCACCATCACACATCTTTAACCCTTGGCTAATGACCATCGTCATACATCCTCAACTCATGACCAGTGACCATCATCATAATCACATATCCTCCACCAATGACCAGTGACCATCTTCATCATCACACACAAAAAAAGCATGACCAGTGACCATCATCATCATCACACATCCAAAACCTATGAAAAGTGACCATCGTCATCACACAACCAAAACCCATGACCAGTGACCATCATCATCATCACATATCCACAACCCATGACCAGTGACCATCATCACATATCCTCAACCCATGACCAATGATCATCATCACTCACCCTCAACCCAGGACCAGTGACCATCATCACACATCCTCAACCCAAGACCACTGACCATCATCATCATCACGCATCCTCAACCCATGATCATTGACCATCATCATCATTACATATCCTCAACCCATGACCAGTGACGATTATCACACATCCTCAACCAATGACCAGTGACCATCATCATCATCATTACACATCTACAACCCAGGACCAGTGACCATCATCACAACCACACATCAACAACCCATGACCAGTGACGATCATCATCATCACACATCCTTAACGCATGACCAGTGACCATCATCACAATCACACATCCACAACCAATGACCAGTGACAATCGTCATCACACATTCACAACCCATGACCAGTGACCGTCATCATCATCACACATCCAAAACAAATGACCAATGACCATCCTCATCATCATCATCACACACCCATAACTTATGATCATTATCAGTGATCATTATCAGCGATCATTATCTTAATCACACATCCTCAACCTATGACCAGAGACCATCATCATCATCAAACACCCACAACCCATGACCAGTGACCATCATCATGAAACATCCTAAACCCATGACCAATTACCATCATCATCATCATCATTACAAAACTACAACCCATGACAAGTGACCATCACCATTATCACATATCCACAACCCATGACCAGTGACCATCATCATCATCATTACACATCTACAACCCAAGACAAGTGACATTCATCACAATCACATATTAACAAACCATGACCACTGACCATCCCCATAATCACACATCCTTAACCCATGACCAGTGACCATCATCATCATCGCACATCCTCAACCCATGACCAGTGACGATCACACATCCTCAACCTATGACCAGTGACCATCATCATATTCACACATTCTCAGCCCATGACCAGTGACCATCATCTCCATCACAAATCCACGACCCATGACCAGTGACTACCATCATCACCATCACACATCCACAACTCATGATCAGTGACCATCATCAACATCATCCTTCCACAACCCATGACCAGTGACCATCATCATCATCAAACATCATCAGCCCTTGATCAGTGACCCTCATCATCATCATCATCATCACACATGAGCAGTGACCATCATCATCATCACACATCCACAACCCATGACCAGTGACCATCATCATCATCAAACATCCACAACCAATGACCAGTGACCATCATCGTCACCACACATCCTCAACCCAAGACCAGTGACCATCATCACCCATCCTCAACCCTTGACCAGTGAGCAACATCATCATCAAACATCCTCAACCAATGACCAGTGACCATCATCACACATCCTCAACCCAGGACCATTGACCATCATCATCAACAAATATCCACTACCCATGACCAGTGACCATCATCATCATCACACATGGCCAGCCTATGAGCAGTAACCATCATCATCACATATCCACAACCCATGACCAGTGACAATCATCATCATCATTACACTTCCACAACGGATGACCAGTGAACATCATCATCACACATCCTCAACCCATGACCAGTGACCATCATCATCATACACACACAAGCCATCAATACTAACTATCGTCATCACATCGAAAACCTATGACCAGTGACCATCATCATCATCACACATCCACAACCCATGACCAGTGACAATCATCATCATTACACAATCACAACATATGACAAGTGACCATAATCATCATCACACATCCTCAACCCATGATAAGTGAAGATCATCATTATCATCACACATCTACAACCCATGACTAGTGACCATCATCATCATCACACATCCACAGCCAATAAACAGTGACCATCATCATCATCACACATCTACAACCCAACACCAGTTACCATCATCTCTATCGCACATCCAAAACCCATGACCAGAGACGATCATCGTCATCACACATCCTCAACCCATGACAAGTGACCATCATCATTACACATCTTTAACACTTGGCTAATGACCATCGTCATACATCCTCAACTCATGACCAGTGACCATCATCATAATCACATATCCACAAACCATGGCCAGTGACCATCATCATCACACATACAGAACCCATGACCAGTGACCATCATCATCATCACACATCCACAACCTATGAAAAGTGACCATCGTCATCACACAACCAAAACCCATGACCAGTGACCATCATCATCATCATCAAACATCCACAACCCATGACAAGTGACCATCATCACATATCCTCAACCCATTACCAATGATCATCATCTTCACACACCCTCAACCCAGGACCAGTGACCATCATCACACATCCTCAACCCAAGACCACTGACCATCATCATCATCACACATCCTCAACCCATAATCATTGACCATCATCATCATTACATATCCTAAACGCATGACCAATGAAGATTATCACACATCCTCAGCCCATGACCAGTGACCATCATCATCATCATTACACATCTACAACCCAGGACCAGTGACCATCATCACAACCACATATCAAGAACCCATTAGCAGTGACGATCATCATCACACATCCTTAACGCATGACCAGTGACCATCATCACAATCATACTTCCACAACCAATGACCAGTGCCAATCGTCATCACACATTTACAACCCATGACCAGTGACCGTCATCATCATCACACATCCAAAACCCATGACCAATGACCATCCTCATCATCATCATCACACATCCATAACTTATGATCATTATCAGTGATCATTATCAGCGATCATTATCTTCATCACACATCCTCAACCTATGACCAGAGACCATCACCATCATCAAACACCCACAACCCATGACCAGTGACCATCATCATCACACATCCTTAACCCTTCGCCACTGAAAATCATTATATATCTTCAGCCCATTACCAGTTACCTTCACCACCATCACACATCCACGACCAATGACCAGTGACCATTATAATCATCATACATACACAACCCATGGCTAGTGACCATCATCACAATCAAACATCAACAACACATGACCAATGACCATCATCATCATCACACATCCTCAACCCATAACCAATGACCATCATCATCATCATCATCACACATCTACAACCCATGATCCATGACCATCATCAGCATCAAACATCCACAAACCATGACTAAAGAATATCTTAATCATCACACATTCACAACCGATGACTAGTGACCATCATCATCATCATCATCACATATCTACAACCCAAGACAAGTGAATATCATCACAACTACACATCAACAAATCATGACCAGTGACCATCATCACCATCACCACACATCTCAACCCAAGACCAGTGACCATCATCACAACCACACATCAACAACCCAAGACAAGTGACCATCATCATCATTACACTTCATTAACCAATGACCAGTGATCATCATCATTATCACAAATCCACAACCCATGACCAGTGACCATCATTATCATCACATCCTCAACCCATGAATAGTACCCATCGTCATCACACATCCACAACCCATGACCAGTGACCATCATCATCATCACACATCTACAACCCAAGACCAGTGACCATAATCACAACCACACATCAACAACCCATGACCAGTGACGATCATCATCATCACACATCCTTAACGCATGACCAGTGACCATCATCACAATCACACATCCACGACCAATGACCATGACAATCGTCATCACACATTCACAACCCATGACCAGTGACCGTCATCATCATCACACATCCAAAACCCATGACCAATGACCATTCTCATCATCATCATCACACATCCATAACTTATGATCATTATCAGTGATCATTATCAGCGATCATTATCTTAATCACACGTCCTCAACCTATGACCAGAGACCATCATCATCATCAAATACCCACAACCCAGGACCAGTGACCATCATCATGAAACATCCTAAACCCATGACCAATTACCATCATCATCATCATCATTACAAAACTACAACCCATGACAAGTGACCATCACCATTATCACATATCCACAACCCATAACCAGTGACCATCATCATCATCATTACACATCTACAACCCAAGACAAGTGACATTCATCACAATCACATATCAACAAACCATGACCAGTGACCATCCCGATAATCACACATCCTTAACCCATGACCAGTGACCATCATCATCATCGCACATCCTCAACCCATGACCAGTGACGATCACACATCCTCAACCTATGACCAGTGACCATCATCATATTCACACATTCTCAACCCATGACCAGTGACCATCATCTCCATCACAAATCCACGACCCATGACCAGTGACTACCATCATCACCATCACACATCCACAACTCATGATCAGTGACCATCATCAACATCATACTTCCACAACCCATGACCAGTGACCATCATCATCATCAAACATCCTCAGCCCTTGATCAGTGACCCTCATCATCATCATCATCACACATGAGCAGTGACCATCATCATCATCACACATCCACAACCCATGACCAGTGACCATCATCATCATCAAACATCCACAACCAATGACCAGTGACCATCATCGTCACCACACATCCTCAACCCAAGACCAGTGACCATCATCACCCATCCTCAACCCTTGACCAGTGAGCAACATCATCATCAAACATCCTCAACCAATGACCAGTGACCATCATCACACATCCTCAACCCAGGACCATTGACCATCATCATCAACAAATATCCACTACCCATGACCAGTGACCATCATCATCATCACACATGGCCAGCCTATGAGCAGTAACCATCATCATCACATATCCACAACCCATGACCAGTGACAATCATCATCATCATTACACTTCCACAACGGATGACCAGTGACCATCATCATCACACATCCTCAACCCATGACCAGTGACCATCATCATCACACACACACAAGCCATCAATACTAACTATCGTCATCACATATCGAAAACCTATGACCAGTGACCATCATCATCATCACACATCCAAAACCCATGACCAGTGACAATCATCATCATTACACAATCACAACATATGACAAGTGACCATAATCATCATCACACATCCTCAACCCATGATAAGTGAAGATCATCATTATCATCACACATCTACAACCCATGACCAGTGACCATCATCATCATAACACATCCACAACCAATAAACAGTGACCATCATCATCATCATCACGCATCTACAACCCAACACCAGTGACCATCATCACTATCACACATCCAAAACCCATGCCAGAGACGATCATCATAATCACACATCCTCAACCCATGACAATTGACCATCACCATCACACATCTTTAACCCTTGGCTAATGACCATCGTCATACATCCTCAACTCATGACCAGTGACCATCATCATAATCACATATCCTCAACCAATGACCAGTGACCATCATCATCATCACACACACAAAAAGCATGACCAGTGACCATCATCATCATCACACATCCACAACCTATGAAAAGTGACCATCGTCATCACACAACCAAAACCCATGACCAGTGACCATCATCATCATCACATATCCACAACCCATGACCAGTGACCATCATCACATATCCTCAACCCATGACCAATGATCATCATCATCACTCACCCTCAACCCAGGACCAGTGACCATCATCACATATCCTCAACCCAAGACCACTGACCATCATCATCATCACGCATCCTCAACCCATGATCATTGACCATCATCATCATTACATATCCTCAACCCATGACCAGTGACGATTATCACACATCCTCAACCAATGACCAGTGACCATCATCATCATCATTACACATCTACAACCTAGGACCAGTGACCATCATCACAACCACACATCAACAACCCATGACCAGTGACGATCATCATCATCACACATCTTTAACGCATGACCAGTGACCATCATCACAATCAAAAATCCACAACCAATGACCAGTGACAATCGTCATCACACATTCACAACCCATGACCAGTGACCGTCATCATCATCACACATCCAAAACCCATGACCAATGACCATCCTCATCATCATCATCACACATCCATAACTTATGATCATTATCAGTGATCATTATCAGCGATCATTATCTTAATCACACATCCTCAACCTATGACCAGAGACCATCATCATCATCAAAAACCCACAACCCATGACCAGTGACCATCATCATGAAACATCCTAAACCCATGACCAATTACCATCATCATCATCATCATTACAAAACTACAACCCATGACAAGTGACCATCACCATTATCACATATCCACAACCCATGACCAGTGACCATCATCATCATCATTACACATCTACAACCCAAGACAAGTGACATTCATCACAATCACATATTAACAAACCATGACCAGTGACCATCCCCATAATCACACATCCTTAACCCATGACCAGTGACAATCATCATCATCACACATCCTCAACCCGTCGCCAGTGAAAATCATCATATATCTTCAGCCCATTACCAGTTACCATCACCACCATCACACATCCACGACCAATGACCAGTGACCATTATAATCATCATACATACACAACCTATGGCTAGTGACCATCATCACAATCAAACATCCACAACACATGACCAATGACCATCATCATCACACATCCTCAACCCATAACCAATGACTATCATCATCATCATCATCACACATCTACAACCCATGATCCATGACCATCATCAGCATCAAACATCCACAAACCATGACTAAAAAATATCTTAATCATCACACATCCACAACCGATGACTAGTGACCATCATCATCATCATCACACATCTACAACCCAAGACAAGTGAATATCATCACAACCACACATCAACAATTCATGATCAGTGACCATCATCACCAACACCACACATCTACAACCCAAGACCAGTGACCATCATCACAACCACACATCAACAACCCAAGACAAGTGACCACCATCATCATTACACTTCCTTAACCAGTGACCAATGATCATCATCATTATCTCAAATCCACAACCCATGACCAGTGACCATCATTATCATCACATCATCAACCCATGAATAGTACCCATCGTCATCACACATCCACAACCCATGACTATTGACCATCATCATAATCACACATCTACAACCCAAGACCAGTGACCATCATCACAACCACACATCAACAACACATGACCAGTGACGATCATCATCATCACACATCCTTAACCCATGACCAGTGACCATCATCATCACATATCCTCAGTCCAAGACCAGTGACCGTATTCATCATCACACATCCACAACCCATAACCAGTGACCATCATCATCATCATCATCACACATCTAAAACCCAAGACCAGTGATAGTCATCACAATCACACATCCAAAACCCATGACCAGAGACCATCATCATCATCACACATCCACAACCCATGATCAGCGACCATCATTATCATCGAACATCCATAAACCATGAACAGTGACAATCATGATCATCACCCATCCACAACCCTTGACCAATGACCATCGTCATCACATATCCACAACCCAGAACCAGAGACCATCATCATCACATATCCACATCCCATGACCAGTGACCATAATCATCATCACAAGCACACATCCACAACGAATGTCCAGTGACCATCATCATGATCATCACACCTCAACCCATGACAAATGACCATCACCGTCATCAAATATCCACAACGCATAACCAGTGACCATCATCATCATCACACATCCTCGACCCATGACCAGTGATCTTGAACACATCCTCAATCCATGACCAGTGACCTTGAACAAATCCTCAACCCATGACCAGTGACCCTAATCACACATCCACAACACTTGACCATTGACTATCATCATCATCACACATCCTCAACCCATGACCAGTGACCATCATCATCATCGCACATCATCAACCCATGACCACTGACGATCACACATCCTCAACCTATGACCAGTGACCATCATCATATTCACACATTCTCAACCCATGACCAGTGACCATCATCTCCATCACACATCCACGACCCATGACCAGTGACTACCATCATCACCATCACACATCCACAACTCATGATCAGTGACCATCATCAACATCATACTTCCACAACCCATGACCAGTGACCATCATCATCATCACACATCCTCAACCCATGATCAGTGACCCTCATCATCATCATCATCATCACACATGAGCAGTGACCATCATCATCATCACACATCCACAACCCATGACCAGTGACCATCATCATCATCAAACATCCACAACCAATGACCAGTGACCATCATCGTCACCACACATCCTCAACCCAAGACCAATGACCATCATCACCCATCCTCAACCCTTGACCAGTGAGCAACATCATCATCACACATCGTCAACCCATGAACAGTGAACATCATCACACATCCCCAACCCGTGACCAATGACCATCATCATCAAACATCCTCAACCCATGACCAGTGACCATCATCACACATCCTCAACCCATGACCATTGACCATCATCATCAACACATCCACTACCCATGACCAGTGACCATCATCATCATCACACATGGCTAACCTATGAGCAGTAACCATCATCATCACATATCCACAACCCATGACCAGTGACAATCATCATCATCATTACACTTCCACAACGGATGACCAGTGACCATCATCATCACACATCCTCAACCCATGACCAGTGACCATCATCATCACACACACAGAAGCCATCAATAGTAAATATCGTCATCACATATCCAAAACCAATGAACAGTGACCTTCATCATCATCACACATCCACAACCCATGACCAGTGACAATCATCATCATCATTACACAATCATAACATATGACAAGTGACCATAATCATTATCACACATCCTCAACCCATGATAAGTGAAGATCATCATTATCATCACACATCTACAACCCATGACCAGTGACCATCATCATCATCACACATCCACAACCAATAAACAGTGACCATCATCATCATCACACATCTACAACCCAACACCAGTGACCATCATCTCTATCGCACATCCAAAACCCATGACCAGAGACGATCATCGTCATCACACATCCTCAACCCATGACAAGAGACCATCATCATTACACATCTTTAACACTTGGCTAATGACCATCGTCATACATCCTCAACTCATGACCAGTGACCATCATCATAATCACATATCCACAAACCATGGCCAGTGACCATCATCATCACACATACAAAACCCATGACCAGTGACCATCATCATCATCACACATCCACAACCTATGAAAAGTGACCATCGTCATCACACAACCAAAACCCATGACCAGTGACCATCATCATCATTAAACATCCACAACCCATGACAAGTGACCATCATCACATATCCTCAACCCATTACCAATGATCATCATCTTCACACACCCTCAACCCAGAACCAGTGACCATCATCACACATCCTCAACCCAAGACCACTGACCATCATCATCATCACACATCCTCAACCCATAATCATTGACCATCATCATCATTACATATCCTCAACCCATGACCAGTGAAGATTATCACACATCCTCAGCCCATGACCAGTGACCATCATCATCATCATTACACATCTACAACCCAGGACCAGTGACCATCATCACAACCACATATCAAGAACCCATTAGCAGTGACGATCATCATCACACATCCTTAACGCATGACCAGTGACCATCATCACAATCATACTTCCACAACCAATGACCAGTGCCAATCGTCATCACACATTTACAACCCATGACCAGTGACCGTCATCATCATCACACATCCAAAACCCATGACCAATGACCATCCTCATCATCATCATCACACATCCATAACTTATGATCATTATCAGTGATCATTATCAGCGATCATTATCTTCATCACACATCCTCAACCTATGACCAGAGACCATCACCATCATCAAACACCCACAACCCATGACCAATGACCATCATCATCATCATCATCACACAACTACAACCCATGACAAGTGACCATCACCATTATCACATATCCACAACCCATGACCAGTGACCATCATCATCATCATTACACATCTACAACCCAAGAGAAGTGACATTCATCACAATCACATATCAACAAACCATGACCAGTGACCATCCCCATAATCACACATCCTTAACCCATGACCAGTGACCATCATCATCATCACACATCCTCAACCCATCGCCAGTGAAAATCATCATATATCTTCAGCCCATTACCAGTTACCTTCACCACCATCACACATCCACGACCAATGACCAGTGACCATTATAATCATCATACATACACAACCCATGGCTAGTGACCATCATCACAATCAAACATCAACAACACATGACCAATGACCATCATCATCATCACACATCCTCAACCCATAACCAATGACCATCATCATCATCATCATCACACATCTACAACCCATGATCCATGACCATCATCAGCATCAAACATCCACAAACCATGACTAAAGAATATCTTAATCATCACACATTCACAACCAATGACTAGTGACCATCATCATCATCATCACATATCTACAACCCAAGACTAGTGAATATCATCACAACTACACATCAACAATTCATGACCAGTGACCATCATCACCATCACCACACATCTCAACCCAAGACCAGTGACCATCATCACAACCACACATCAACAACCCAAGACAAGTGACCATCATCATCATTACACTTCATTAACCAATGACCAGTGATCATCATCATTATCACAAATCCACAACCCATGACCAGTGACCATCATTATCATCACATCCTCAACCCATGAATAGTACCCATCGTCATCATACATCCACAACCCATGACCAGTGACCATCATCATCATCACACATCTACAACCCAAGACCAGTGACCATAATCACAACCACACATCAACAACACATGACCAGTGACGATCATCATCATCACACATCCTTAACCCATGACCAGTGACCATCATCATCACATATCCTCAGCCGAAGACCAGTGACCGTATTCATCATCACACATCCACAACCCATAACCAGTGACCATCATCATCATCATCATAATCACACATCTACAACCCAAGACCAGTGATAGTCATCACAATTACACATCCAAAACCCATGACCAGAGACCATCATCATCATCACACATCCACAACCCATGACCAGCGACCATCATTATCATCGAACATCCACAAACCATGAACAGTGAAAATCATGATCATCACCCATCCGCAACCCTTGAGCAATGACCATCGTCATCACATATCCACAACCCTGAACCAGAGACCATCATCATCATCACATATCCACATCCCATGACCAGTGACCATCATCATCATCATCAGCACACATCCACAACGAATGTCCAGTGACCATCATCATGATCATCACACCTCAACCCATGACAAATGACCATCACCGTCATCAAATATCCACAACGCATAACCAGTGACCATCATCATCATCATACATCCTCAACCCATGACCAATGACCTTCATCATCGTCACAGATCCTCAGCCCATGACCAGTGAACATCATAAAATTTCCTCAACCCAAGACCAATGACCATCATCATCACACATCATCAACCCATGACCAGTGACCATCATCACACATCCTCAACCCATGAGCAGTGACCATCTTCACACATCCTCAACCCATGACTAGTGACCATCATCATTAACACACATCCACAACCCATGACCAGTGACCATCATCCCACAGCCTCAACCCATGACCATTGATCTTGAACACATCCTCAACCCCTGACCAGTGATCTTGAACAAATCCTCAACCCATGACCAGTGATCCTAATCACACATCATCAACACTTGACCATTGATCATCATCATCATCACACATCCTCAACCCATGACCAGTGACCATCATCATCATCATCGCACATCCTCAACCCATGACCACTGACGATCACATCCTCAACCTATGACCAGTGACCATCATCATATTCACACATTCTCAACCCATGACCAGTGACCATCATCTCCATCACACATCCACGACCCATGACCAGTGACCATCATCAACATCATACTTCCACAACCCATGACCAGTGACCATCATCATCATCACACATCCTCAACCCATGATCAGTGACCCTCATCATCATCATCATCATCACACATGAGCAGTGACCATCATCATCATCACACATCCACAACCCATGACCAGTGACCATCATCATCATCAAACATCCACAACCAATGACCAGTGACCATCATCGTCACCACACATCCTCAACCCAAGACCAGTGACCATCATCACCCATCCTCAACCATTGACCAGTGAGCAACATCATCATCACACATCCTCAACCCATGAACAGTGAACATCATCACACATCCCCTACCCTTGACCAATGACCATCATCATCAAACATCCTCAACCCATGACCAGTGACCATTATCACACATCCTCAACCCATGACCATTGACCATCATCATCAACACATATCCACTACCCATGACCAGTGACCATCATCATCATCACACATGGCTAGCCTATGAGCAGTAACCATCATCATCACATATCCACAACCCATGACCAGTGACAATCATCATCATCATTACACTTCCACAACGGATGACCAGTGACCATCATCATCACACATCCTCAACCCATGACCAGTGACCATCATCATCACACACACACAAGCCATCAATAGTAACTATCGCCATCACATATCCAAAACCCATGAACAGTGACCATCATCATCATCACACATCCACAACCCATGACCAGTGACAATCATCATCATTACACAATCATAACATATGACAAGTGACTATAATCATCATCACACATCCTCAACCCATGATAAGTGAAGATCATCATTATCATCACACATCTACAACCCATGACCAGTGACCATCATCATCATCACACATCCACAACCAATAAACAGTGACCATCATCATCATCATCACACATCTACAACCCAACACCAGTGACCATCATCACTATCACACATCCAAAACCCATGACCAGAGACGATCATCGTCATCACACATCCTCAACCCATGACAAGTGACCATCATCATCACACATCTTTAACCCTTGGCTAATGACCATCGTCATACATCCTCAACTCATGACCAGTGACTATCATCATAATCACATATCCATAACCCATGGCCAGTGACCATCATCATCATCACACATACAAAACCCATGACCAGTGACCATCATCATCATCACACATCCACAACCCATGACCAGTGACCATCATCACATATCCTCAACCCATGACCAATGATCATCATCTTCACACACCCTCAACCCAGGACCAGTGACCATCATCACACATCGTCAACCCAAGACCATTGACCATCATCATCATCACACATCCTCAACCCATGATCATTGACCATCATCATCATCACATATCCTCAACCCTTGACCAGTGACGATTATCACATATCCTCAACCCATGACCAGTGACCATCATCATCATCATTACACATCTACAACCCAGGACCAGTGACCATCATCACAACCACACATCAACAACCCATGACCAGTGACGATCATCATCATCACACATCCTTAACGCATGACCAGTGACCATCATCACAATCACACATCCACAACCAATGACCAGTGCCAATCGTCATCACACATTCACAACCCATGACCAGTGACCGTCATCATCATCACACATCCAAAACCCATGTCCAATGACCATCCTCATCATCATCATCACACATCCATAACTTATGATCATTATCAGTGATCATTATCAGCGATCATTATCTTCATCACACATCCTCAACCTATGACCAGAGACCATCACCATCATCAAACACCCACAACCCATGACCAGTGACCATCATCATCACACATCCTAAACCCATGACCAATGACCATCATCCTCATCATCATCACACAACTACAACCCATGACAAGTGACCATCACCATTATCACATATCCACAACCCATGACCAGTGACCATCATCATCATCATTACACATCTACAACCCAAGACAAGTGACATTCATCACAATCACATATCAACAAACCATGACCAGTGACCATCCCCATAATCACACATCCTTAACCCATGACCAGTGACCATCATCATCATCACACATCCTTAACCCATCGCTAGTGAAAATCATCATATATCTTCAGCCCATTACCAGTTACCATCACCACCATCACACATCCACGACCAATGACCAGTGACCATTATAATCATCATACATACACAACCCATGGCTAGTGACCATCATCAAAATCAAACATCCACAACACATGACCAATGACCCTCATCATCATTACACATCCTCAACCTATAACCAACGACCATCATCATCATCCTCATCACACATCTACAACCCATGATCCATGACCATCATCAGCATCACACATCCACAAACCATGACTAAAAAATATCTTAATCATCACACATCCACAACCGATGACTAGTGACCATCATCATCATCATCACACATCTACAACCCAAGACAAGTGAATATCATCACAACCACACATCACCAACTCATGACCAGTGACCATCATCACCATCACCACATATCTACAGCCCAAGACCAGTGACCATCATCACAACCACACATCAACAACCAAGACAAGTGACCATCATCATCATTACACTTCCTTAACCAGTGACCAGTGATCATCATCATTATCACACATCCACAACCCATGACCAGTGACCATCATTATCATCAAACATCCTCAACTCATGAATAGTACCCATCGTCATCACACATCCACAACCCATGACCAGTGACCATCATCATCATCATCACACATCTAAAACCCAAGACCAGTGACCATCATCACAACCACACATCAACAACCCATGACCAGTGACGATCATCATCATCACACATCCGTAACCCATGATCAGTGACCATCATCATCACATATCCTCAGCCCAAGACCAGTGACCGTATTCATCATCACACATCCACAACCCATAACCAGTGACCATCATCATCATCATCATCACACATCTACAACCCAAGACCAGTGATCATCATCACAACCACACATCCAAAACCCATGACCAGAGACCATCATCATCATCACACATCCACAACCCATGACCAGCGACCATCATTATCATCGAACATCCACAAACCATGAACAGTGACAATCATGATCATCACACATCCACAACCCTTGACCAATGACCATCGTCATCACATATCCACAGCCCATGACCAGAGACCATCATCATCGTCACATATCCACACCCCATGACCAGTGACCATCATCATCATCATCATCATCACACATCCACAACGAATGTCCAGTGACCATCATCATGATCATTACACCTCAACCCATGACAAATGACCATCACCGTCGTCAAATATCCACGACGCATAACCAGTGACCATCATCATCACACATCCACAACCCATGACCAGTGACCATCATCAGCATCACACATCCACAAACCATGACTAAAGAATATCTTAATCATCATACATCCACAACCGATGACTAGTGACCATCATCATCATCATCACACATCTACAACCCAAGACAAGTGAATATCATCACAACCACACATCAACAACTTATGACCAGTGACCATCATCACCATCACCACATATCTACAGCCCAAGACCAGTGACCATTATCACAACCACTCATCAACAACCAAGACAAGTGACCATCATCATCATTACACTTCCTTAACCAGTGACCAGTGATCATCATCATTATCACACATCCACAACCCATGACCAGTGACCATCATTATCATCACACATCCTCAACTCATAAATAGTACCCATCGTCATCACACATCCACAACCCATGACCAGTGACCATCATCATCATCATCACACATCTACAACCCAAGACCAGTGACCATCATCACAACCACACATCAACAACCCTTGACCAGTGACGATCATCATCATCACACATCCTTAACCCATGATCAGTGACCATCATCATCACATATCCTCAGCCCAAGACCAGTGACCGTATTCATCATCACACATCCACAACCCATAACCAGTGACCATCATCATCATCATCATCACACATCTACAACCCAAGACCAGTGATCATCATCACAATCACACATCCAAAACCCATGACCAGAGACCATCATCATCATCACACATCCACAACCCATGACCAGCGACCATCATTATCATCGAACATCCACAAACCATGAACAGTGACAATCATGATCATCACACATCCACAACCCTTGACCAATGACCATCGTCATCACATATCCACAGCCCATGACCAGAGACCATCATCATCATCACATATCCACACCCCATGACCAGTGACCATCATCATCATCATCATCACACATCCACAACGAATGTCCAGTGACCATCATCATGATCATTACACCTCAACCCATGACAAATGACCATCACCGTCGTCAAATATCCATGACGCATAACCAGTGACCATCATCATCACACATCCACAACCCATGACCACTGACCATCATCATCATGACACATCTTCAACGCATGACCAGTGACAATCATCACACATCCTCAACCCATGACCAGTGAACATCATAATATTTCCTCAACCCAAGACCAATGACCATCATCATCACACATCATCAACCCATGACCAGTGACCATCATCACACATCCTCAACCCATGAGCAGTGACCATCTTCACACATCCTCAACCCATGACTAGTGACCATCATCATCAACACACATCCACAACCCATGACCAGTGACCATCATCCCACAGCCTAAACCCATGACCAGTGATCTTGAACACATCCTCAACCCATGACCAGTGATCTTGAACACATCCTCAACCCATGACCAGTGACCCTCATCACACATCCTCAACACTTGACCATTGACCATCATCATCATCACACATCCTCAACCCATGACCAGTGACCATTATCATCATCGCACATCCTTAACCCATGACCAGTGACGATCACACATCCTCAACCTATGACCAGTGACCATCATCATATTCACACATTCTCAACCCATGACCAGTGACCATCATCTCCATCACACATCCACGACCCATGACCAGTGACTACCATCATCACCATCACACATCCACAACTCATGATCAGTGACCATCATCAACATCATACTTCCACAACCCATGACCAGTGATCATCATCATCATCACACATCCTCAACCCATGATCAGTGACCCTCATCATCATCATCATCACACATGAGCAGTGACCATCATCATCATCACACATCCTTAACCCTTGACCAGTGACCATCATCATCATCAAACATCCACAACCAATGACCAGTGACCATCATCGTCACCACACATCCTCAACCCAAGACTAGTGACCATCATCACCCATCCTCAACCCTGGACCAGTGAACAACATCATCATCACACATCGTCAACCCATGAACAGTGAACATCATCACACATCCCAACCCATGACCAAGGACCATCATCATCAAACATCCTCAACCCATGACCAGTGACCATCATCACGTATCCTCAACCCATGACCACTGACCATCATCATCAACACATATCCACTACCCATGACCAGTGACCATCATCATCATCACACATGGTCAGCCTATGAGCAGTAACCATCATCATCACATATCCACAACCCATGACCAGTGACAATCATCATCATCATTACACTTCCAAAACGGATGACCAGTGACCATCATCATCACACATCCTCAACCCATGACCAGTGACCATCATCACACACACACAACCCATCAATAATAAATATCGTCATCAAATATCCAAAACCCATGAACAGTGACCAACATCATCATCACACATCCACAAACCATGACCAGTGATAATCATCATCATCATTACACATCCACAACATATGTCAAGTGACCATAATCATCATCACACATCCTCAACCCATAATCAGTGAAGATCATCATTATCATCATACATCTACAACCCATGACCAGTGACCATCATCATCACACATCCACAACCCATAACCAGCGACCATCATCATCATCATCACACATCTACAACCCAAGACCAGTGACCATCATCACTATCACACATCCAAAACACATGACCAGAGACGATCATCATCATCACACATCCTCAACCCATGAGAAGTGACCATCACACATCTTGAACCCTTGACCCATGACCAGTGACTACCATCATCACCATCACACATCCACAACTCATGATCAGTGACCATCATCAACATCTTACTTCCACAACCCATGACCAGTGACAATCATCATCATCACATATCCACAACCCATGACCATTGACCATCATCGTTATCATCATCACACATCCACAACACATAACGAGTGACCATCATCATCATCACACATCCTCAACCCATGACAAGAGACAATCACCATCATCAAATATCTACAACCTATGACCAGTGACCATCATCATGACACATCGCAACCCATGACCAGGGACCATCATCGTCATCACATATCCTAAACCCATGACCAGTGACCATTATCGCCCATCCTCAACCCATAAGCAGTGACCATCATCATCATCACACATCCTTAACCCATAACCTGTGAACATCATCACACATCTTCAACCCATGACCAATGACCATCATCATCACATACTCAACCCATGACCAGTGACCATCATCACACATCCTCAACCCATGACCACTGACCATCATCATCATCAGACATTCACAACCCATGATCAGTGACCATCATCATCATCACACATCCACAACCCATGAACGGTAACCATCGTCATCACACATCCAAAATCCATGACCAGTGACCATCATCATCATCATCACACATCCACAACCCATGACCAGTGACCATTATCATCATTACACATCCACAACGGATAACCAGTGACAATCATCACCATCATCATACATCTACAACCCAAGGCCAGTGACCATCATCACAATAAAACTTCCAAAACACATTACCAGAAAACATCATCATGATCACACATTCTCAACCCATGACCAGTGACCATCATCATCAATCATCTTGAACCCATTGCTAGTGACCATCGTCATATATCCTCAAACCATGACCAGTTACCATCATCATCATCGCATATCCTCAACCCGTGTCCAATGACCATCATCATCATCATCATATCCACAACCCATGACCAGAGACCATCATCATCATCACATCCACAACCCATGACCAGTGACCATCATCATCATCATCATCATCACACATCCACATTGTATGACCAGTGACCATCATCATCATCACACATCCTCAACTCATGACCAGAGAGCACAATCATCAAGCATCCACAACCCATGACCAGTGACCATCATCATCATCACACATCCTCAACCAATGACCAGTGAACATACTAACACATCCTTCACTAATTTCAAATGACCATCATCATCATCACATCCTCAACCCATGACAAGTGACCATCATCATCATCACACATCCTCAGCCCATGACCTGTGACCATCATCATCATCATCATCATCACACATCCGCAACGCATGACCAGTGGCCATCATCATCATCACACGTCCACAGCCCATGACCAGTGACCATCAACATCATCATCACATCCTCAACCCATGACAAGTGACCATCATCATCATCACATATCCTCAACCCATGACCTATGACAATCATTATCATCACACTCCATGACCCATGACTATTGACAGTCATCACACATCCTCAACCTATGACCAGTGATCATCACAATAAATCCTCAACCCATGACCAGTGACCATCATCACATATCCTCAACCCATGACCATTGACCATCATCATTATCACGCATCCTCAACCCATGTCCATTGACCATCATCATCATCACACATCCTCAACCCATGACCAGTGACGATCGTCAAACATCCTTAACCCATGACCAGTGACAATCCTCACCATCACATATCCACTACCCACGACCAATGACTATCAACATCATCATACATACACAACCCATGACCAGTGACCATCATCATTATCACACATCCACAATCCATGACCACTGACCATCATCATCATCACACATTCTCAACCCATGACCAATGACCATCATCATCATCATCATCACACATCTACAACCCATGGATCTTGACCATCATCATCATCACACATACACAACCCATGACTAGTGAGCATCATAATCATCACACATTCACAACCCATGACCAGTGACCATCATCATCATCATCATACATCTACAACCCAAGACCAGTGAGCATCATCACAAACACACATCAACAACCCATGACCAGTGAGCATCATCATCATTACAAATCCTTAACCCATGACCAGAGACCATCATCATCATTACACATCCACAACCCATGACCAGTGACTATCATCATCAAACATCCACAACCCATGAATAGTACCCACCCTCATCACACATCCACAACCCATGACCAGTGACAATCATCATCATCATCAAACATCTACAACCCAAGAACAGTGACCATCATCACAACGACACATAACCAATGACCAGTGACCATCATCATCATCACACATCCACAACCCAAGACATGTGACCATCATCATCATCATCACACATCTACAACCCAAGACCAGTGACAGTCATCACCGTCACACATCAACAACCCATCACCATTGACCCTCATCATCATCACATTCTTAATCCCTGACAGTGACCATCATCATTATCACACATCCTCAACCCATTGCCAGTGACAACCATCACATATCCTCAACCCCTGACCAGTGAACATCATCATCATCACATATCCCCAGCCAATGGCCAGTGAACATCATCTTCACATATCCACAACCCATGACCAGTGACCATTATCATCATCACACATCCAACACCCATGAACAGTAACCATCATCACACATCCACATCCCATGATCATTGACCATCATCATCATCACACATCCACAACCCATGACCAGTGACCATCATCATCATCATCATTACACATGCACAAGGGGTGACCAGCGACCATCATCATCTTCAGATATACTCAACCCATGATCAGTGACCATCATCATTATCATCACACATCTACAACACAAGATCAGTGACCATCATCACCATCACACACCATAAACCCATAAGCAGAGACCATCATCATCATCACACATCTTCACACCATCATATAATCATCACACCATCATATAATCACAAATCCACAACCTATGACGAGTGATAATCATAATCATTACATATCCAGAACCCATGACCAGTGACCATCATCATCATCACACATCCACAACCCATGACCAGTGACCATCGTCATCACACATCCAGAGCCCATGACCAGTGACCATCATCTTCATCACACATCCACAACCCATGACCAGTGATCATCATCATCATCATCATCAAACATCCACAACGCATGACCAGTGACCATCATCATCATCAGCCAACCACAACCCATGACCATTGACCATCGTCATCACACATCCACAACGCAAGACCAGTGACCATCATCATCATCACACAACCACAACCCATGACCAGTGACCATCGTCATCACACATCCAGAACTCATGACCAGAGAGCATCATCATTATCACACAGCTACAACCCATGACCAGTGACAATTATCATATTCATCATCATACATCCACAACGCATGACCGGTGACCATCATCATCATCACACATCCACAACCCATGACCAGTAACCACCGTCATCACACATCCAGAACCCATGACCAGTGACCATCATCATCATCACACATACAAAACTCATGTCCAGTGACCATCATCATCATCATCATCACACATCCACAACGCATGAACAGTGACCATCATCATCACACAACCACAGCCCATGACCAGTGACCATCTTCATCATCACATATGCTCAACCCATGACCAGTGACCATCATCACCATCACACATCCACGACACATGACCAGTGACCATCATCATCATCATACATCCACAGCCCATTATCAGTGACCATCATCACCATCACATATCCAAAATCCATGACCAGTGACCATCATCATCACACATCCTCAACCCATGACCAATGACCATCATCATCATCATCATCACATATCCACAACCCATGACCAGTGACCATCATCTTCATAATTACACATCTACAACCCAAAACCAGTGACCATCTTCACAATCACATATCAACAATCCATGACCTGTGAGCATCATCCTCCTCACACATGCACAACCCATGAATAGTACCCAACCTCTTCACACATCCACAACCCATGACCAGTGACAATCATCATCAGCAAACATCTTCAACCCATGGTGAGTGACAATCACACATCTTCAACCCATTACCAGATACCATCATCATCATCACACATCCACAGCCCATGACCAGTGACCATCATCATCATCACACATACACAACCCTTGACCAGTGACCATCATTCTCAGGCATCCACAACCCAAGACCAGTAACCATCGTCATCACACATCCACAACCCATGACCAGTGACCATCATCAGCATCACACATCCATAACCCATGACCAGTGACCATGATAATCATCATCATTACACATCCACAACGGATGACCAGTGACAATCATCATCATCAAACATCCTCAACCCATGACTAGTGGCCATCACCATCATAAAACATCCACAACCTACGATCAGTGACCATCATCATCATCACACATCCACAACCCATGAGCAGTGACCATCATCATGATCGCACATCCACAACCCATGAATAGTACCCATCCTCATCACAGAGCCACAGCCCATGACCAGTGACGATCATCATCAGCATCACATATCTACAACCCAAAACCAGTGACCATCATCATAGCCACACATCAACAAACAGTGACCTGGGAACATCATCATCATCACACATCCTTAACCCATGACCAGTGACCATCATCATCATCACACATCCACAACCCATGACCAGTGACCATCATCATTCTCACACGTGCACAACCCATGAATAGTACCCATCCTCTCCACACATCCACAACCCATGACCAGAGACTATCATCGTCATCATCACACATCTAAAACATAAGACCAGTGACCATCATCACAACCACACATCAACAACATGACCAGTGACCATAATCATCACAAATCTTTAACCCATGACCAGTGACCATCAAAATCATCACATATCCTCAGGCCATGACCAGTGACCATAATCATCATCACACATCGAAAACCCATCACCAGTGACCATCATCCTCATCACACATCAACAACCCATAAGCAGTACCCATCCTCATCAAACATCCACAATCCAAGACCAGTGACCATCATCATCATCACACATCCACATCCCATGACCAGTGACCATGATCATCATAATCATTACACATCCACAACGAGTGACCAGTGACCATCATCATCATCACACATCCTAAACTTATGATCACTGAACATCATCATTATCATCACACATCTACAACCCAAGACTAGTGACCATCATCATCACCACACATCAACAACCCATAACCAGTGACCATCATCATCATCATCACACATCTACAACCCAAGACCAGCGATCATCACAATCATACATCCAAAACCCATGAGTACAGACAATCATCATCATCACACATCCTCAAAACGTGACTAGTGACTATCAACATCACACATCCTGAACCCATGGCCAGTGACCATCGTCATACATCCTCAACCTATGACCAGTGACCATCATAATAATCAAACATCCACAACCCATGAACAGTGACCATCATCATCATCAAATATCCACAACCCATGACCAGTGACCATCATCATCATCACACATCCACAACCCATGACCAGTGACCATCTTCATCACACATCCACAACCCATGACCAGTGACCATCTTTATCATCACATATCCACAACCCATGACCAATGACCATCCTCATCATCATTTTCACACATCCATAACGCATCACCAGTGACCATTATCATCATCACACATCCTCATCTGACCAGTGACCATCATCATCATCACACACTATCAACCCATGACCAGTGAGCATCATCAAACATCCTCAACCCATGACCGGTGACCATCATCATCATCACACATCCTCAACCCATGACCAGTGAACATCATAACACATCTTCAACCCATGACCAATGACCATCACCATCATCACACATCCTCAACCCATGACCAGTGACCATCATCATCATCACACATCCTCAACTCATGACCAATGACCATCATCATCATCATCACACATTCACAAACCATGACGAGTGACCATCATCATCATCACACATCCAAAACACATGAACAATGACCATCATCATCACATATTCGCAACCCATGAATAGTACCCATCGTCATCACACATCCACAACCCATGACCAGTTACCATCATCACCATCATCACACGTCTACAACCCAAGTCCAGTGACCATCATCATCATCACATATCCACAACCCATAACTAGTGAACATCATCATCATCATCATCACACATCTACAACCCAAGACTAGTGATCATCATCAAAATGATACTTCCAAAACTCATGAGTGGAGACCATCATCATCATCACGTCTTCAAACCATGACTAGTGACCATCAACATCACACATCCTGAAACCATGGCCAATGACCATCGTCATAATCCTCAACCCATGACCTTTGACCATCATGATAATCACACATCCACAACCCATGACCAGTGACCATCATCATCATCACATATCCATAACCCATGACCAGTGACCATCATCATCATCACACATCCACAACCCATGACCAGTGACCATCGTCATCACACATTCACAACCCATGAACAGTGACCATCCTCATCATCACATATCCACAACCCATGACCAATGACCATCCTCATCATCATTATCACACATCCATAACGCATCACCAGTGACCATTATCATCATCACACATCCTCATCTCATGACCAGAGACCATCACCATCATCAAACGCACACAACCCATTATCGGTGACCATCATGATCATACATCCGCAAACCGTGACCAGTGACCATAATCATCATGACACACTCTCAGCCCATGACCAGTGAGCATCATCACAAATCCTCAACACATGACCAGTGACCATCATCATCACAGATCCTCAACCTATGACCAGTGAACATTATCATCATCACACATCCACAACCCATGACCAGTGACCATCATCACACATCCTCAAACCATGTACAGTGATTATCATCATCACACATACTCAACACATCACCAGTGACCATCACCACACACCCTCAACCCATGACCATTGACCATCATCATATTCACACATCCACAACCAATGATCAGTGACCATCATCATCATCATCATCACACATCCACAACCCATGAGCAGTGATCATAGTCATGACACATCCACAATCCATGACCAGTGACCATCTTCATCATCACACATCCACAACCCATGACCATTGACCATCCTCATCATCATCATCAAACACCCACAACCCATGAGCAGTGACCATCATCATCATCACACATCCACAAACCATGACCACGGACCATCATCATCATCACACACTCTCAACCCATGACCAGTCAGCATCATCACACATCATCAACCCATGACCAGTGACTATCATCATCGTCACCCATCCTCAACCCATGACCAGTGAACATCATAACATATCTTCAACCGATTACCAATGACCATCACCATCATCACACATCCTCAACCCATGACCAGTGACCGTTATCATCATCACATATCCTCAACTCATGACCAATGGCCATCATCATTATCACACATTCACAAACCATGACTAATGACCATCATCATCATCACACATCCACAACCCATGAACAGTGACCATCATCATCATCACACATACACAACACATGAATAGTACCCATCCTCATCACACATCCACAACTCATGACCAGTTATAATCATCATCATCATCACATATCTACAACCCAAGACCAGTGACGATCATCACAACCACACATCAACAACCCATGACCAGTGACCATCATCATCATCACAAATCCTTAACCCATGACCAGTGACCATCATCATCATCACATATCCTCAGCCCATGACCAGTGACCATCATCATCATCACACATCCACAACCCATCACCAGTGACCATCATCATCATCACACAGCAACAACCCATGAACAGTACCCATCCTCATTAAACATCCACAATCCATTACTAGTGACCATCATCATCATCACACATTCACAACCCATGGCCAGTGACCATGATCATCATCATCATTACACATCCACAACGAGTGACCAGTGACCATCATCATCATCACACATCCACAAACCATGACCACGGACCATCATCATCATCACACACTCTCAACCCATGACCAGTCAGCATCATCACACATCATCAACCCATGACCAGTGACTATCATCATCGTCACCCATCCTCAACCCATGACCAGTGAACATCATAACATATCTTCAACCGATTACCAATGACCATCACCATCATCACACATCCTCAACCCATGACCAGTGACCGTTATCATCATCACATATCCTCAACTCATGACCAATGGCCATCATCATTATCACACATTCACAAACCATGACTAATGACCATCATCATCATCACACATCCACAACCCATGAACAGTGACCATCATCATCATCACACATACACAACACATGAATAGTACCCATCCTCATCACACATCCACAACTCATGACCAGTTATAATCATCATCATCATCACATATCTACAACCCAAGACCAGTGACGATCATCACAACCACACATCAACAACCCATGACCAGTGACCATCATCATCATCACAAATCCTTAACCCATGACCAGTGACCATCATCATCATCACATATCCTCAGCCCATGACCAGTGACCATCATCATCATCACACATCCACAACCCATCACCAGTGACCATCATCATCATCACACAGCAACAACCCATGAACAGTACCCATCCTCATTAAACATCCACAATCCATTACTAGTGACCATCATCATCATCACACATTCACAACCCATGGCCAGTGACCATGATCATCATCATCATTACACATCCACAACGAGTGACCAGTGACCATCATCATCATCACACATCCTGAACCCATAATCGGTGACCATCATCATTATCATCACACATATACAACCCATGACAGGTGACCATCATCATCATCACACATCCACAACCCTTAACCAGTGACCATCATCATCATCACACACCTACAACCCAAGACCAGTGATCATAATCACAATCACACATCCAAAACCCATGAGCAGAGACCATCATCATCATTTCACATCCTCAAACCATGACTAGTGACCATCAACATTACACATCCTGAACCCATTGCCAGTGACCATCGTCATACATCCTCAACCCATGACCAGTGACGATCATCATAATCACACACCCACAACCCATGACCAGTGAGCACCATCATCACATCCACAGCCCATGACCAGTGACCATCATCATCATCACACATCCACAACCCATGACCAGTGACCATCGTCATCACACATCCACAACCCATCACCAGTGACCATCTTCATCATCACACATCCACAACCCATGACCAATGACCATCCTCATCATCATCATCATACATCCATAACGCATGACCAGTGACCATTATCATCATCACACATCCTCAATCCATGATTAGAGACTATCACCATCATCAAACACCCACAACCCATGAGCAGTGACCATCATCATCATCACACATCCACAAACCATGACCAGTGACCATCATCATCATCACACACTCTCAACCCATGACCAGTGAGCATCATCACACATCCACAACCCATGACTAGTAACCATCATCATCATCACAGATCCTCACCCCATGACCAGTGAACATCATAACACATCCTCAACCCATGAAGAATGATCATCATCATCATCACATATCCTAAACCCATGACCAGCGACCATCATCATCATCATCACACATCCTCAACCCATGACCAGTGGCCATCATCATCATCACAAATCCACAACCCATGACCAGTGACCATCATCACACATCTTCAACCCATGACCAGTGATCACCATCATCACACATCCTCAACACATGACCAGTGACCATCATCACATATCATCAACCCATGACCATTGACCATCATCATTATCATACATCCTCAACCAATGATCATTGACCATCATCGTCATCACACATCCTCAACCCATGACCAGTGACGATTATCACACATCCTCAACCCATTACCAGTGACCATCATCATCATTACACATTCTCAACCCATTACCAGTGACCATCATTACCATCACAAATCCACGACCCATGACTAGTGACCATCATCATCATCATTCATCCACAACCCATTATTAGTTACCATCATCACCATCACATATCCACAATCCATGACCAGTGACCATCATCATCACACATCCTCAACCCATGACCAATGACCATCAGCATCATCATCACACATCTACAACCCATGAGCAGTGACCATCATCGTTATCACACATCCACAACTCATGACTAGTGAACAACATAATCATCACACATCCACAACCCATGACTAGTGACCATCATCATCATCATTACACATCTACAACCAAAAAACAGTTACCTTAATCACAATCACAAATCAAAAACCCGTTACCATTGATCATCATCATCATCACATATCCTTAACCCATGACCACTGACCATCATCATCATCACACATCCTCAACCCATGGCCAGTGAAAATCATCACACATCTTCAACCCATTACCAGTTACCATCATCATCATCACACATCAACAGCCCATGACCAGTGACCATCACATTCATCATACATCCACAAACTATGACTAGTGACCATCATCATCACTCATACACAACCCATGACCATTAACCATCGTCATTACACATCCACAACCCATGACCAGTGACCATCGTCATCGTCACACATCCAAAACACATGACCAGTGACTATGATCATCATCATCATCATTACACAACCACAACAGATGACCAGTGACAATCATCACCATCACACATCCTCAAACCATGACCAGTGACCATCACTATCATAAAACATCCACAACCCATGACCAGTGACCATCATCATCATCACACATCCACAAACAATGACCAGTGACCATCATCATCATCGTAGATCCACAACCCATGACCAGTGACAAACATCATCACACATCCACAACCCATTATCAGTGACCATCGTCATCACACATCCACAACCCATGACCAGTGACCATCATCATCATCACATATCCATCATCATCACACATCACCAACGCCGGACCAGTGACCATCATCATCATCACACATCCACAACACATTACCAGTGACCATGAAAACCATCATCATTACACATCCACAACGGATGTCCAGTGACAATCATCATCATCACACATACTCATCCCATGACCGGTGACAATCACCATCATAAAACATCCACATCCCATGCCAGTGACCGTCATCATCACACATCTACAACCCATGACCAGTGACCATCATCACACATCCCAACCCATGACCAGTGATCATCATCATCACACATCCTCAACCCATGACCAGTGACCATCACCACACATCCTCAACCCATGATCATTGACCATCATCATCATCACACATCCTCAACCCATGACCTGTTACCATCATCATCATAACACATTCTCAACCCATGACCAGTGACCATCATGATCATCATCATACATCCACAACCCATTATCAGTGACCACCATCATCACATCCACAATCCATGACCAGTGACCATCATCACATCCTCAACCCATGACCAATGACCATCATCCTCATCATCACACATCTACAACCCATGACCAGTGACCATCATCATTATCACACATCTACAACCCATTAGTAGTGACCATCATAATCATCATACATTCACAACCCTTGACCAGTGACCATCATCATCATCATTACACATCTTCAACCCAAAACCAGTGACCATCTTCACAATCACATATCAACAACCCATGACATGTTACCATCATCATCATCACATATCCTTAACCCATGACCAGTGACCATCATCATCATTAAATATCCTCAACCCATGGCCAGTGACCATCATCATCATCACACATCCAAAACCCATCACCAGTGACCATCATCATCACACATCAACAACCCATGATTAGTACCCATACTCATCAAAGATCCACAACCCATGACCAGTGACCATCATCATCATCACACTTCCACAACCCATGACCAGTGACCATGATCATCATCATCACTACACATCCACAACGGGTGACCAGTGAACATCGTCATCACACATCCTGAGCCCATGATCATTGACCACCATCATTATCATGACACATCTACAACCCAAGAACAGTGACCATCATCATCACATATCCACAACCCATAACCAGTGACCATCATCATCATCATCACACATCTAAAACCCAAGACCAGTGATCATCATCACAATCACAAATCCAAAACCAAAGAGCAGAGACCATCATCATCATCACACATCCTCAATCCATGACTAGTGACCATCAACATCGCACATCCTGAACCCATGGCCAGTGACCATCGTCATACATCCTCAACCCGTTGACCAATGACCATCATCATAATCACACATCCACAACCCATCACCAGTGACCACCATCATCATCACATATCGAAAACCCATGACCAGTGACCATCATCATCATCACATATCCAGAACCCATATCCAGTGACCATCGTCTTCACATCACAACCCACGACCAGTGACCATCCTCACTATCACACATCCACAACCCATGACCAATGACCATCCTCATCACCGTCATCAAACACCCAAAACCCATGAGCAGTGACCATCATCATCATCACACATCCACAAACCATGACCAGTGACCATCATCATTCACACACTCTCAACCCATGACCAGTGAGCATCATCACACATCCTCAACCCATGACCAGTGACAATCATCATCATCACACATCCTCAACATTTGACCAGTGATCACAACACATCCTCAACCAATGACCAATGACCATCACCATTATCACACATCCTCAACCCATGACCAGTGACCATCATCACAACCACACATCCTCAACCCATGACCAGAGACCATCATCATCAGCAAATATCCACAACCCATGACCAGTGACCATCATCATCACACATCCAAAACCCATGACCAGTGACCATCATCATAACATCCTCAACCTATGACCAGTGACCATCACCATCATAAAATATCCACAACCCAAAACCAGTGACCATCTTCATCATCACACATCGACAACCCAAGACAAATGACCATCTTCATCACCATCATCAAACACCTACAACCCATGAGCAGTGACCATCATCATCATCACACAACCACAAACCATGACCAGTGAACATCATCATCACACACTCTCAACCCATGATTAGTGAGCATCATCACATATCCTCAACCCAAGACCAGTGACCATCATCATCATCACACATCTTCAACCCATGACCAGTGAACATCATCATCATCACATATCCACAACCCATGATAAGTGACCATCATCATCTTCACATATCCACAACCCATGACCAATGACCATCATCATCATCACCTTGCACAACCCATGAATAGTACCCATCCTCAACACACATCCACCCCATGACCAGTGACCATCATCATCATCATCACACATCTACAACACAAGACCAGTGACCATCATCACAACCTCACATCAACAACCCATGACCAGTGACCATCATCATCATCATCACAAATCCTTAACCCATGACCAGAGACCATCATCATCATCACATATCCTCAACCCATGAAAAGTGAGCATCATCATCATCACACTTCCACAACCCATCACCAGTGACCATCATCATCATCACACACTCTCAGCCCATGACCAGTGACCATCATCACAACCTCACATCAACAACCCATGACCAGTGACCATTATCATCATCACAAATCCTTAACCCATGACCAGTGACCATCATAATCATCACATATCCTCAGCCCATGAAAAGTGACCATCATCATCATCAAACATCCACAACTCATCACCAGTGACCATCACCATCATCACACATCACCAACCCATGAACAGTACCCATCCTCATCAAACATCCACAACCCATGACCAGAGACCATCATCATCATCACACATCCACAACTCATGACCAGTGACCATGATCATCATCATTACACATCCACAACGGGTGACCAGTGACCATCATTATCATCACATATCATGAACCCATGATCAGTGACCATCATCATTATCATCACACATCTATAACCTATGACCAGTGACAATCATCATCATCATCACACATCTACAACCCAAGACCAGTGATCATCATCACAATCACACATCCAAAACCCATGAGCAGAGACCATCATCATCATCACACATCCTCAAACCATGACTAGTGACAATCAACATCACACATGCTAAAACCATGGCCAGTGACCATCGTCATACATCCTGAATCCATGACCAATGACCATCATCATAATCACACATCCACAACCCATGACCAGTGCCCATCATCATAATCACATATCCACAACCCATGAACAGTGACCATCATCATCATCATCACATATCCACAACCCATGACCAGTGACCATCATCATCATCACACATCCAGAACCCATAACCAGTGACCATCGTCATCACACATTCTCAACCCATGTCCAGTGACCATCTTCATCATCACACATCCACAACCCATGACAAATGA
Organism: Panulirus ornatus; assembly: GCF_036320965.1. Classification (NCBI taxonomy): domain Eukaryota; kingdom Metazoa; phylum Arthropoda; class Malacostraca; order Decapoda; family Palinuridae; genus Panulirus; species Panulirus ornatus. The sequence goes on from NC_092273.1 coordinate 30,853,049, forward strand.
CCATCTTCATCACCATCATCAAACACCTACAACCCATGAGCAGTGACCATCATCATCATCACACAACCACAAACCATGACCAGTGAACATCATCATCACACACTCTCAACCCATGATTAGTGAGCGTCATCACACATCCTCAACCCAAGACCAGTGACCATCATCATAATCACACATCTTCAACCCATGACCAGTGAACATCATCATCATCACACATCCACAACCCATGATAAGTGACCATCACCATCTTCACATATCCACAACCAATGACCAATGACCATCATCATCATCACACTTGCACAACCCATGAATAGTACCCATCCTCAACACACATCCACAACCCATGACCAGTGACCATCATCATCATCATCACACATCTACAACACAAGACCAGTGACCATCATCACAACCTCACATCAACAACCCATGACCAGTGACCATCATCATCATCACAAATCCTTAACCCATGACCAGAGACCATCATAATCATCACATATCCTCAGCCCATGAAAAGTGACCATCATCATCATCACACATCCACAACCCATCACCAGTGACCATCATCATCATCACACACTCTCAGCCCATGACCAGTGACCATCATCACAACCTCACATCAACAACCCATGACCAGTGACCATTATTATCATCACAAATCCTTAACCCATGACCAGTGACCATCATAATCATCACATATCCTCAGCCCATGGAAAGTGACCATCATCATCATCACACATCCTCAACCCATCACCAGTGACCATCACCATCATCACACATCACCAACCCATGAACAGTACCCATCCTCATCAAACATCCACAACCCATGACCAGAGACCATCATCATCATCACACATCCACAACTCATGACCAGTGACCATGATCATCATCATTACACATCCACAACGGATGACCAGTGACCATCATTATCATCACATATCATGAACCCATGATCAGTGACCATCATCATTATCATCACACATCTATAACCTATGACCAGTGACCATCATCATCATCATCATCACACATCTACAACCCAAGACCAGTGATCATCATCACAATCACACATCCAAATCCCATGAGCAGAGACCATCATCATCATCACACATCCTCAAACCATGATTAGTGACAATCAACATCACACATCCTAAAACCATGGCCAGTGACCATCGTCATACATCCTGAATCCATGACCAATGACCATCATCATAATCACACATCCACAACCCATCACCAGTGACCATCATCATAATCACATATCCACAACCCATGAACAGTGACCATCATCATCATCATCACATATCCACAACCCATGACCAGTGACCATCATCATCATCACACATCCAGAACCCATAACTAGTGACCATCGTCATCACACATTCACAACTCATGTCCAGTGACCATCTTCATCATCACACATCCACAACCCATGACAAATGACCATCTTCATCACCATCATCAAACACCTACAACCCATGAGCAGTGACCATCATCATCATCACACAACCACAAACCATGACCAGTGAACATCATCATCACACAATCTCAACCCATGATTAGTGAGCGTCATCACACATCCTCAACCCAAGACCAGTGACCATCATCATAATCACACATCTTCAACCCATGACCAGTGAACATCATCATCACACATCCACAACCCATGATAAGTGACCATCATCATCTTCACATATCCAAAACCCATGACCAATGACCATCATCATCATCACACTTGCACAACCCATGAATAGTACCCATCCTCAACACACATCCACAACCCATGACCAGTGACCATCATCATCATCATCACACATCTACAACACAAGACCAGTGACCATCATCACAACCTCACATCAACAACCCATGACCAGTGACCATCATCATCATCACAAATCCTTAACCCATGACCAGAGACCATCATCATCATCACATATCCTCAACCCATGAAGTGTGACCATCATCATCGTCACACATCCACAACTCATCACCAGTGACCATCATCATCATCACACACTCTCAGCCCATGACCAGTGACCATCATCACAACCTCACATCAACAACCCATGACCAGTGACCATTATTATCATCACAAATCCTTAACCCATGACCAGTGACCATCATAACCATCACATATCCTCAGCCCATGGAAAGTGACCATCATCATCATCACATCCACAACCTATCACCAGTGACCATCACCATCATCACACATCACCAACCCATGAACAGTACCCATCCTCATCAAACATCCACAACCCATGACCAGAGACCATCATCATCATCACACATCCACAACTCATGACCAGTGACCATGATCATCATCATTACACATCCACAACGGGTGACCAGTGACCATCATTATCATCACACATCATGAACCCATGATCAGTGACCATCATCATTATCATCACACATCTATAACCTATGACCAGTGACCATCATCATCATCATCATCACACATCTACAACCCAAGACCAGTGATCATCATCACAATCACACATCCAAAACCCATGAGCAGAGACCATCATCATCATCACACATCCTCAAACCATGACTAGTGACAATCAACATCACACATGCTAAAACCATGGCCAGTGACCATCGTCATACATCCTGAATCCATGACCAATGACCATCACCATTATCACACATCCACAACCCATGACCAGTGAACATCATCATCATCACACATCCACAACCCATGATAAGTGACCATCATCATCTTCACATATCCACAACCCATGACCAATGACCATCATCATTATCACCTTGCACAACCCATGAATAGTACCCATCCTCAACACACATCCACAACCCATGACAAGTGACCATCATCATCACACATCTACAACACAAGACCAGTGACCATCATCACAACCTCACATCAACAACCCATGACCAGTGACCATCATCATCATCACAAATCCTTAACCCATGACCAGAGAACATCATAATCATCACATATCCTCAGCCCATGAAAAGTGACCATCATCATCGTCACACATCCACAACCCATCACCAGTGACCATCATCATCATCACACACTCTCAGCCCATGACCAGTGACTATCATCACAACCTCACATCAACAACCCATGACCAGTGACCATTATCATCATCACAAATCCTTAACCCATGACCAGTGACCATCATCATCATCACATATCCTCAGCCCATGAAAAGTGACCATCATCATCATCAAACATCCACAACCCATCACTAGTGACCATCACCATCATCACACATCCACAACCCATCACTAGTGACCATCATCATCATCACACACTCTCAGCCCATGACCAGTGACTATCATCACAACCTCACATCAACAACCCATGACCAGTGACCATTATCATCATCACAAATCCTTAACCCATGACCAGTGACCATCATAATCATCACATATCCTCAGCCCATGAAAAGTGACCATCATCATCATCACACATCCACAACCCATCACCAGTGACCATCACCATCATCACACATCACCAACCCATGAACAGTACCCATCCTCATCAAACATCCACAACCCATGACCAGAGACCATCATCATCATCACACATCCACAACTCATGACCAGTGACCATGATCATCATCATTACACATCCACAACGGGTGACCAGTGACCATCATTATCATCACACATCATGAACCCATGATCAGTGACCATCATCATTATCATCACACATCTATAACCTATGACCAGTGACCATCATCATCATCATCATCACACATCTACAACCCAAGACCAGTGATCATCATCACAATCACACATCCAAAACCCATGAGCAGAGACCATCATCATCATCACACATCCTCAAACCTTGACTAGTGACAATCAACATCACACATCCTAAAACCATGGCCAGTGACCATCGTCATACATCCTGAATCCATGACCAATGACCATCATGATAATCACACATCCACAACCCATGACCAGTGATCATCATCATAATCACATATCCACAACCCATGACCAGTGACCATCATCATCATCACATATCCACAACCCATGACCAGTGACCATCATCATCATCACACATCCAGAACCCATAACCAGTGACCATCGTCATCACACATTCACAACCCATGTCCAGTGACCATCTTCATCATCACACATCCACAAACCACGACCAATGACCATCCTCATCATCATCACCAAACACCCACAACCCTGCGCAGTGACCATCATCAGCATCAGACATCCACAAACCATGACCAGTGACCATCATCATCATCACACACTCTCAACCCATGACCAGTGAGCACCATCACACATCCTCAACCCATGACCAGTGACCATCTTCATCATCACACATCGTCAACCCATGACCAGTGAACATCATAACACATCCTAAACCCATGACCAATGACCATCACCATCATCACACATCCTCAACCCATGACCAGTGACCATCATCATCATCACACATCCTCAATCCATGACCAGTGACCATTATCATCATCATACATCAACAACCCATGACGAGTGACCATCATCATCATCACACATCCAAAACCCATGACCAGTGACCATCATCATCATCACACATCCACATCCCATGAACAGTGCCCATCCTTATCACACATCCACAACCCTGGACCATTGACCATCATCATCATCACACATCCTCGATCCATGGCCAGTGACAATGATCACATATCTTCAACCCATTACCAGTTACCATCATCATCATCACACATCCACAGCCCATGACCAGTGACCATCATCATCATCACACATCCACAACCCATGACCAGTGACCATCATTCTCACAATTCCACAACCCATGACCGGTAACCATCGTCATCATACTTCCGCAACCCGTGACCAGTGACAATCATCATCATCACACATCCACAATCCATGACCAGTGACCATGATAATTATCATTACACATCCAGAACGGATGACCAGTGACAATCATCATCATCACACATTATCATCCCATGACCAGTGACCATCACCATCACAAAACATCCATAACCCATGACCAGAGACCATCATCATCATCACACATCCACAACCTATGACCAGTAACCATCATCATCATCACACATACTGCAACCCATGACCAATGACCATCATCACACATCCTCAACCCATGATCAGTGACCATCATCATCATCACACATCCTCAACCCATGACAAGTGAACATCATAGCACATCCTCAACCCATGACCAATGACCATTATCATCATGAATAATCCTCAACCCATGACTAGTGAACATCATAACACATCCTCAACTCATGACCAGTGACCATCATCATCACACATCCACAACCCATGAACAGTGACCATCATCACACATCCTCAACCCATGATTTTTGACCATCATAATCATCACACATCCTTAACCCACGACCAGTTACCATCATCATCATAACACATTCTCAATCCATAACCAGTGACCATCATCAGCATCACACATCCACGACACATGACCAGTGACCATCATCATCATCATCATACATCCACAACCCATTATCAGTGACCATCGTCTCCATCACATATATACAATCCATGACCAGTGACCATCATCATCACATCCTCAACCCATGACAAATGACCATCATCATCATCATCATCATCATCAGACATCTACAACCCATGACCAGTGACCATCATCATTATCACACATCTACAACCCATGGCTAGTGACCATCATAATCATCACACATTCACAACCCATGACCAGTGACCATCATCATCATCATTTCACATCTACAACCCAAAACCAGTGACCATCTTCACAATCACAGATCAACAACCCATGACCTGTGACCATCATCATCACACATCCTTCACCCATGACCAGTGGCCATCATCATCATCAAATATCCTCAACCCATTGCCAGTGACAGTCATCACACATCTTCAACCCATTATCAGTTACCATCATCATCATCACACATCCACAGCCCATGACCAGTGACCATCATCATCATCACACATCCAAAACCCGTTACCATTGACCATCATTCTCACACATCCACAACCCATGACCAGTAACCATCGTCATCACACATCCACAACCCATGACCAGTGACAATCATCATCATCACATCCACAACACACGACTAGTGACCATGATAATCATCATCATTACACATCCACAACGGATGACCAGTGGCAATCATCATTATCACAGATCCTCAACCCATGACCAGGGACCATCACAATCATAAAACATCCAAAACCCTTGACCAGTAACCATCATCATCATCACACATCCTCAACCCATGGCCAGTGACCATCATCATCATCACACATCCACAACCCATGAATAGTACCCATCCTCATCACACATCCACAGCCCATGACCAGTGACCATCATCATGAGCACCACACCTCTACAACCCAAGACCAGTGACCATCATCACAACCACACATCAACAACCTATGACCAGTGACCATCATAATTATCACAGATCCTAAACCCATGACCAGTGACCATCATCATCATCACACATCCACAACTCATGACCAGTGACCATCATCATCATCACACATGCACAACACAAGAGTAGTACATATCCTCATCACACATCCACAATCCATGACCAGTGACTATCATCATTATCACACATCTACAACCCAAGACCAGTGACCATCATCACAATCACACATCAACAACCCATGACCAGTGACCATCATCATCATCATATCATTAACCCATGACCAGTGACCATCATCATCATCACACATCCTCAGCCCATGACCAGTGACCATCATCATCATCAAACATCCACAACCCATCAACAGTGACCATCATCATCATCACACATCAACAACCCATGAATAGTCCCCATACTCATCAAACATCCACAACCTATGACCAGTGACTATCATCATCATCACACATCCACAACCCATGACCAGTGACCATGATCATCATCAAACATCCACAACCCATGACCAGTGACCATGATCATCATCATTACACATCCAGAACGGGTGACCAGTGACCATCATCACCATCGCACATCCTGAACCCATGATCATTGACAATCATCATTATCATCACACATCTACAACCCATGAACAGTGATGTTCATCATCACATATCCAGAACCCATAACCAGTGACCATCATCATCATCATCACACATCTAAAACCCAAGACCAGTGATCATCATCACAATCACACATCCAAAACCCAGGAGCAGAGACCATCATCATCATCACACATCCTCAAACCATGACTAGTGACCATCAACATCACAACTCCTGAACCCATGGCCAGTGACCATCGTCATACAACTTCAACCCTGACCAGTGACCATCATCATAATCACACATCCACAACCCATAACCAGTCACCATCATCATCATCAAATATCCAAAACCCATGACCTGTAACCATCATCTTCTCACACATCCAGAAACCATAACCAGTGACCATCGTCATCACATCCACAACCCTTGACCAGTGACCATCTTCAACATCACACATCCAAAACCCATGACCAATGACCGTCCTCATCACCATCACCAAACACCCACAACCTATGAGCAGTGACCACCATCATCATCACACATTCACAAACCATGACCAGTGACCATCATCATCATCACACACTCTCAACCCATGACCAGTGAGCATCATCACATATCCTCAACCCATGACCAGTGACCATCATCATCATCACACATCCTCAACCCATGACCAGTGAACATCATAACACATCTTCAACCCATGACGAATGACCATCACCATCATCATACATCCTCAACTCATGACCAGTGACCATCATCACAACAACATATCCTAAACCCATGACCAGTGACCATCATCATCATCACATATCCAAACCCATGACCAGTGACCATCATTATCATCACACATCCACAACCCATGACAAATGACCATAATCATAATCACACATGCACAACACATGAATATTACCCATCCTCATCACACCCACAACCCATGACCAGTGACCATCATCATCCTCATCATACATCTACAACCCAAGACCATTGACCATCATCACTACCACACATCAACAACCATTGACCAATGACCATCATCATCATCACATATCCTTAACCAATGACCAGTGACCATCATTATCACATATCCTCAGCCCATGACCAGTGACCATCATCATCATCACACATCCACAAACCATCACCAGTGACCATCATCATCATCACACATCAACAACCCAAGAACAGTACCCATCCTCATCAAACATCAACAACCCATGACCAGTGACCATCATCATCACACATCCACAACCCATGGCCAGTGACCAAGATCATCATCATCATTACACATCCACAACGGGTGACAAGTGACCATCACCATCACACATCATAAACCCTTGATGAGTGACCATCATCATTATAATCACACATCTGTAACCTATGACCAGGGACCATCATCATCATCATCACACATCTACAACCCAAGACCAGGGATCATCATCATAATCACACATCCAAAACCCATGAGCAGAGACCATCATCATCATCACACATCCTGAAACCATGACTAGTGACCATCAACATCACATATCCTGAACCCATGGCCAGTGACCATCGTCATACATCCTCAACCCATGACCAGTGACCATCATCATCATCACATATCCGCAACCCATGGCCAGTGACCATCATCATCATCACACATCCAGAACCAATAATCAGTGACAATCATCATCACATCCACAACCCATGACCAGTGACCATCATCATCATCACATATCCGCAACCCATGACCAGTGACCATCATCATCATCACATATCCAGAACCAATAACCAGTGACCATCATCATCACACATCCACAACCCAAGACCTGTGACCATCTTCATCATTACACATCCACAACCCATGACCAGTGACCATCCTCATCACCATTATCAAACAACCACAACCATGAGCAGTGACCATCATCAGCATCACACATCCACAAACCATGACCAGTGACCATCATCATCATCACACAGTCTCAACCCATGACCAGTGAGCACAATCACACATCCGCAACCCCTGACCAGTGACAATCATCATCATCACACATCCTCAACCCATGACCAGTGAACATCCTAACACATCCTCAACCCATGACCAATGACCATCACCAACATCACACTTCCTCAACCCATGACCACTGACCATCATCATCATCACACATCCTCAACCCATGACCAGTTACCATCATCATCATCACACATCCAGAAACCATAACCAGTGACCATCGTCATTACATCCACAACCCATGACCAGTGACCATTTTCATCATCACACATCTACACCCCATGACCAGTGACCATCCTTATCACCATCATAAAACACCCATAACCCATGAGCAGTGTCCATCATTATCATCACACATCCACAAACCATGGCCAGTGATATTCATCTTCATCACACTCAACCCATGACCAGTGAGCTTGATTACACATCCTCAACCCATGACCAGTGACCATCATCATCATCATCACACATCCTCAACCCATGACCAGTGACCATCATTATCATCACATATCCTCAACCCATGACCAGTGAACATCATAACACATCCTCAACCCATGACCAATCATCATCATCATCATCACATATCCTCAACCAATGACCAATGACCATCTTCATCATGACACATCCTCAACCCATGACCAGTGACCATCATCATCAACACACATCCACAACCCATGACCAGTGACCATCATCACACATTATCATCCCATGACCAGTTATCATCATCATCACACATCCTCAACATATGACCAGTGACAATCATCACACATCCTCAACCCATGACCATTGACCATCATCATTATCAGACATCCTCAACCAATGACCATTGACCATCATCGTCATCACACATCCTCAACCCATTACCAGTGACGATTATCACACATCCTCAACCCATTACCAGTGACCATCATCACCATCACTTATTCACAATCCATGACCAGTGACCATTATCATCACACATCATCAACCAATGACCAATGACCATCATCATCATCATCATCACACATCTACAACCCATGAGCAGTCACCATCATCATTATCACACATCTACAACCCATGACTAGTGACCAACATAATCAACACATATCCACAACCCATGAAAAGTGACCATCATCATCATCATTACACATCTACAAACCAAAAACAGTTACCTTCATCACAATATCATATCAGAAACCCATGACCAGTGACTATCATCATCATCACACATCCTTAACCCATGACCAGTGACCATCATCATCATCACACATCCTCAACCCATGGCCAGTGACAATCATCACACAACTTAAACCCATTACCAGTTACCATCATCATCATCACACATCCACAGCCCATGACCAGTGACCATCACATTCATCACACATCGACAAACTATGACCAGTGACCATCATCAACTTAAATCCACAAACCATGACCATTAACCATCGTCTTCAAACATCCACAACCCATGACCAGTGACCATCATCATCGTCACACATTCACAACATATGACCAGTGACTATGATCATCTTCATCATTACACATCCACAACGAATGACCAGTGACCATCATGATCATCAAACAACCTCATCCTATGACCAGTGACCATCACCATCATAAAACATCCACAACCCATGTCCAGTGACCATCATTATCATCACACATCCACAACCCATGTTCAGTGACGATCATCATCATCACAGATCCACAACCCATGACCAGTGACCATCATCATCATAACATCCACAACCCATGACCAGTGACCATCATTACCATCACACATCCTCAAGCCATGACCAGTGACCATCGTCGTCACACATCCACAACCCATGACCAGGGACCATCATCATCATCACATATCTATCAGTATCACACATCCACATCGCATGACCAGTGACCATCATCATGATCTCACATCCTCAACCGATGACCAATGACCATCACCATCATCAAATATCCACAAACCATTACCAGTGACCATTATCATCATCAAATATCCACAACCCATGACCAGTAACCATCATCATCATCACACATCATCAACCAATGACCATGAACATCATAACATATTTCAACCCATGACCAATGTCCATCATCATCACAGATCCTCAACACATGACCAGTGACCATCATCACACGTCCTCAACCCATGACCAGTGACCATCATCATCATCACACATCCACAACCCATGACCAGTGGACATCATCACACATCCTCAACCCATGAGCAGTGATCATAATCATAACACATCCTCAATAAATGACCAGCGACGATCTTCACACATCCTCAACCCATGACCATTGACCTTCACCAACATCACACATCCTCAACACATGACCATTGACCTTCATCATCATCACATATCCTCAATCCATGACCATTGACCATCATCATCATCACTCATCCTCAACCTATGACCAGTGACAATAATCACACATCCTCAACCCATGACCAGTGACCATCATCATCATCGCACATTCTAAACCCATGACCAGTGACCATCATCAACATTACACATCCACGACCCATGACCAGTGACGATCATCTTCATCATCACACATCCACATCCCATGATCATTGACCATAATCACCATCACACATCCATAACCCTTGACCAGTAACCATCATCATCATCACACATCCTCAACCCATTATCAGTGACCCTCATCATCATCATCATCATCTACAACACATGACCGATGACCATCATCATCATCACACATCTTCAACCCAAGACCAGTGACCGTCATCACCATCACACATCAACAGCCCATGACCATTGACCATCATCATCACCACATCCTCAACCCATGACCATGATCATCATCATTATCACACATCCACAAGACATGACCAGTGACCATCATCATCATCATACATTCACAACCCATGACCAGTGACCATCATCATCATCACACATGCACAACCCATGAATAGTATCCATCCTCATCACACATCCACAACCCATGACCAGTGACCATCATTATCATCATCACACATCTACAACCCAAGACCAGTGACCATCATCACAACCACGCTTCAACAACCCATGACCAGTGACCATCATCATCATCACAAATCCTTAATCCATGACCAATGACCATCATCATCATCACATATCCTCAGAACATGATCAGTGACTATCATCATCTTCACACATCCACAATCCATCACCATTGGCCATCATCATCCTCACACATCAGAAGCCCATGAAGAGTACCCATCCTAATCAAACATCCACAACCCATGACCAGTGACAATCATCATCATCACACATCCACAACCCATGGCCAGTGTCCATGATCATCATTACACATCCACAATGGGTGACCAGTGACCATCAGCATCATCATCACATCCTCAACCCATGATCAGTTTCCATCATCATTATCATCACACATCTACAACCCATGACCAGAGAGCATCATCATCATCACACTTCCACAACCCATAACCAGTGACCATCATCATCATCAAACATCTATAACCCAAGACCAGTGATCATCATCACAATCACACATCCAAAACCCATGAGCAGAGACCATCATCATCATCAGACATCCTCAAACCATGACTAGTGACCATCAACATCACAGATCCTGAACCGATGGCCAGTGACCATCGTCATACATCCTCAACCTATGACCAGTGACCATTATCATAATCATATATTCCACAATCCATGACCAGTGACAATCATCATCACATATCCACAACCCATGACCAGTGACCATCATCATCATCACACATCCCCACCCATGACCAGTGACCATCATCATCACACATCCATAACCCATGACCAGTGACCATCTTCATCATCACACATCCTCAACCCATGAATAATGACCATCATCATAATCATCATCACACATCCATAACACATGACCATTGACCATTATCATCATCACACATCCTCAACCCATGACCAGAGAAAATTACCATCATCAAACACCCACAACCCATTAGCAGTGACCATCATCATCATCACATATCCACAAACCATGACTAGTGACCATCATCATCATCACACACTCTCAACCCAAGGCCAGTGAGCATCATCACAGATCCTCAACCCATGACCAGTGACCATCATCATCATCGCACATCGTCAACCTATGATGAGTGAACATCATAACATATCCTAAACCCATTACCAATGACCATCATCATCATCACACATCCTCAACCCATGACCAGTGACCATCATCATCATGACAAAACCTCGACCCATGACCACTGACCATCATCATCATCACACATCCACAACCCATGACCAGCGACCATCATCACACATCCTCATCCCATGACCAGTGATCATCATCATCACACATCCTCAACACACGACCAGTGACCATCATCACACACCCTCAACCCATGACCATTGACCATCATCATTATCACAAATCGTCAACCAATGATCAGTGATCATCATCGTCATCACACATCCTCAACCCATGACCAGTGACGATTATCACACATCCTCAACACATTACCAGTGACCATCATCATCATCACACATTCTTAACCCATGACCAGTGACCATGATCACCATCACACATCCACGACAGATGACTAGTGACGATCATCATCATCATCATACATCTACACCCCATTATCAGTGATCATCATCACCATCACATATCCACAATCCATGACCAGTGACCATCATCATCACACATCCTCAACCCATGACCAATGACCATCATCATCATCATCATCACACATCTAAAACCCATGAGCAGTCACCATCATCATTATCACACATCCACAACCCATGGCTAGTGACCAACATAATCATCACTCATCCACAACCCATAAAAAGTGACCATCATCATTATTACAAATATACAACCCAAAACCAGTGACCTTCATCACAATCACATATCAAAAACCAATGACCAGTGACCATCATCATCATCACACATCCTCAACCCATGGACAGTGACAATCATCACACATCTTCAACCCATTACCAGTTACCATCATCATCATCACACATCCACAGCCAATGACCAGTGACCATCACATTCATCACACATCCACAAACTATGACCAGTGACCATCATCATCTTACATCCACAACCCATGACCATTAACCATCGTCATCACACATCCACAACCCATGACCAGTGACCATCATCATCATCACACATTCACAACACATGACCAGTGACTATGATCATCATCATCATTACACATCCACAACGAATGACCAGTGACAATCATCATCATCACATCCTCAACCCATGACAAGTGACCATCACCATTATAAAACATCCACAACCCATGACCAAGGACCATCATCATCATCACACATCCACAACCCATGAACAGTGACAATCATCATCATCACAGATCCACAACATATGACTGGTGACCATCTTCATCATCACACATTCACAACCCTTGTCCAGTGACCATCATTATCATCACACATCCTCAAGTCTAGACCAGTGACCATCGTCATCACACATCCACAACCCATGACAAGGGACCATCATCATCATCACATATCCATCATCATCACACATCCAAAGCGCATGACCAGTGACCATCATCATCATCACACATCCTCAACCGATGACCAATGACCATCACCATCATCAAATATCCACAAACCATGACCAGTGACCATTATCATCATCACACATCCACAACCCATGACCAGTGACCATCATCATCATCACATCCTCAACCAATAACCATGAACATCATAACACATCCCAACCGATGACCAATGACCATCATCATCATCACAATTCCTCAACACATTACCAGTGACAATCATCACACATCCTCAACCAGTGACCATCATCATCACACATCCACAACCTATGACCAGTGACCATCATCACACATCCTCAACCCATGACCAGTGATCATAATCATAACATCCTCAACAAATGACCAGCGACGATCTTCACACATCCTCAACCCATGACCATTGACCTTCACCTCATCAGACATCCTCAACCCATGACCATTGACCTTCATAATAATCACATATACTCAACCCATGACCATTGACCATCATCATCACACATCCTCAACCATGACCAGTGACAATTATCAAACATCCTGAGCCCATGACCAGTGACCATCATCATCATCCCACATTCTCAACCCATGACCAATGACCATCATCAGCATCACACATCCACGACCCATGACCAGTGACGATCATCATCATCACACATCCACAACCCATGATCATAGACCATAATCACCACACATCCACAACCTATGAACAGTAACCATCATCATCAACACACATCCTCAACCCATGACCAGCGACCCTCATCATCATCATCATCTACAACACATGACCAGTGACCATCATCATCATCACTCATCTACAACCCAAGACCAGTGACCGTCATCACCATCACACATCAACAACCCATTACCAGCTACCATCATCATCATCATATCCTCAACCCATGACCAGTGACCATCATCATCATCACACATCCACAACCAATGACCAGTGACCATCATCATCATCACACATCCACAACCCATGACCAGTGACCATCATCATCATCACACATGCACAACCCATGAATAGTGCCCATCCTCATCACACATAAAGAACCCATGACCAGTGACCATAATCATCATCATCACACATTAACAACCCAAGACCAGTGACCATCACAATCATCACACATCCTCAATCCATGACCAGTGACCATCATCATCATCACAAATCCTTAACCCATGACCAGTGACCATCACCATCATCACATATCCTCATCGCATGACCAGTGACCATCATCATCATCACACATCCAAAACCCACCACCAGTGACCATCATCATCACACATCCACAACCCATGGCAAGTGACCATGATCATCATCATCATTACACATCCACAACGGGTGACCAGTGACCATCATCATCATCACACATTCTCAACCCATGACCAATGACCATCATCAGCATCACACATCCACGACCCATGACCAGTGACGATCATCATCATCACACATCCACAACCCATGATCATAGACCATAATCACCACACATCCACAACCTATGAACAGTAACCATCATCATCAACACACATCCTCAATCCATGACCAGCGACCCTCATCATCATCATCATCTACAACACATGACCAGTGACCATCATCATCATCACTCATCTACAACCCAAGACCAGTGACCGTCAATACCATCACACATCAACAACCCATTACCAGCTACCATCATCATCATCATATCCTCAACCCATGACCAGTGACCATCATCATCATCACACATCCACAACCCATGACCAGTGACCATTATCATCATCACACATCCACAACCCATGACCAGTGACCATCATCATCATCACACATGCACAACCCATGAATAGTGCCCATCCTCATCACACATAAAGAACCCATGACCAGTGACCATAATCATCATCATCACACATTAACAACCCAAGACCAGTGACCATCACAATCATCACACATCCTCAACCCATGACCAGTGACCATCATCATCATCACAAATCCTTAACCCATGACCAGTGACCATCACCATCATCACATATCCTCATCGCATGACCAGTGACCATCATCATCATCACACATCCAAAACCCACCACCAGTGACCATCATCATCACACATCCACAACCCATGGCAAGTGACCATGATCATCATCATCATTACACATCCACAACGGGTGACCAGTGATCATCATCATCATCACACATTCTCAACCCATGACCAATGACCATCATCAGCATCACACATCCACGACCCATGACCAGTGACGATCATCATCATCACACATCCACAACCCATGATCATAGACCATAATCACCACACATCCACAACCTATGAACAGTAACCATCATCATCAACACACATCCTCAATCCATGACCAGCGACCCTCATCATCATCATCATCTACAACACATGACCAGTGACCATCATCATCATCACTCATCTACAACCCAAGACCAGTGACCGTCATCACCATCACACATCAACAACCCATTACCAGCTACCATCATCATCATCATATCCTCAACCCATGACCAGTGACCATCATCATCATCACACATCCACAACCCATGACCAGTGACCATTATCATCATCACACATCCACAACCCATGACCAGTGACCATCATCATCATCACACATGCACAACCCATGAATAGTGCCCATCCTCATCACACATAAAGAACCCATGACCAGTGACCATAATCATCATCATCACACATTAACAACCCAAGACCAGTGACCATCACAATCATCACACATCCTCAACCCATGACCAGTGACCATCATCATCATCACAAATCCTTAACCCATGACCAGTGACCATCACCATCATCACATATCCTCATCCCATGACCAGTGACCATCATCATCATCACACATCCGAAACCCACCACCAATGACCATCATCATCATCACACATCCACAACCCATGGCAAGTGACCATGATCATCATCATCATTACACATCCACAACGGGTGACCAGTGACCATCATCATCATCACACATCATGAACCCATGATCAGTGACAATCATCACACATCCTGAACCCATGACCAGTGACCATCATCATCATCGCCCATTCTCAACCTATGACCAGTGACCATCATCACCATCACAAATCCACGACCCATGACCATTGACCATAATCACCATCACACATCCACAACCCATGAACAGTAACCATCGTCATCATCACACATCCTCAACCCATGACCAGTGACCCTCATCATCATCATCATCTACAACACATGACCAGTGACCATCATCATAATCACACATCAACAACCCATGACTAGTGACCATCATCATCATCACATCCTCAACCTATGACCAGTGACCATCATCATCATCACACATCCTCAACCCATCGCCAGTGACAATAATCACACATCCTCAACCCATGAACAGTGACAATCATCATCATCACATATCCCCAGCCCATGACCAGTGACCATCATCATCATCACACATCCACAACGTATGACCAGTGACCATCATCATCATCACACATACTGAACCCATGACCAATGACGATCATCACACATCCTCAACCCATGACCAGTGACCATCATCATCATTGCACATTCTCAACCTATGACCAGTGACCATCATCCCCATCACACGTCCACTACCCATGACCAATGACGATCATGATCATCATCACACATCCACAACCCATGATCATTGACTATTATCACCATCACATTTCCACAACCCATGACCAGTGACCATCATCATCATCACACATCCTCAACATATGACCATTGACCCTCATCATCTTCATCACCCATCTACAAACCATGACCAGTGACCATCATCATCACACATCCACAACCCATGACCATTGACAATCATCATCATCACACATCCACAAGCCATGACATGTGACCATCATCATCATAATGACACATCTACAACGAAGATCAGTGACCGTTATCACCATCACACATCAGCATCCCATAACCAGTAACCATCATCATCATCATCACATCCTCAACCCATGACCGGTGACCATCATCATCATCACACATCCTCAACCCATGGCCAGTGACCATCTTCATCATCAAACATCCTTAACCCATGACCAGAGACCATCACCATCGTCAAACATCCACAACCCATGACCATTGACCATCATCATCATCACGCATCCACAACCCAAGACCAGTGACCATCATCATCATCACATATCCTCAACCCATGACCAGTGACCACCATCACACATCCTCAACCCATGACCAGTGACCATCATCATCATCACACATAGTCAACCCAGGACCAATGAACATCATAACACATCCTCAACCAATGACCAATGAACCTCATCATCATCACACATCCTCAACCCATGACCAGTGACCATCATCATCACACATCCTCGACCCATGGCCAGTGACCATCATCATCACACATCCACAACCCATGACGCGTGACCATCATCACACATCCTCAACCCATGACCAGTGACCACCATCACACATCCTCAACCCATGACCAGTGACCATCATCATCATCACACATAGTCAACCCAGGACCAATGAACATCATAACACATCCTCAACCAATGACCAATGAACCTCATCATCATCACACATCCTCAACCCATGACCAGTGACCATCATCATCACACATCCTCGACCCATGGCCAGTGACCATCATCATCACACATCCACAACCCATGACGCGTGACCATCATCACACATCCTCAACCCATGACCAGTGATCATCATCATCAAGCATCCTCAATCCATAACCAGTGACCATCGTCACACATCCTCAACCCATGACCATTGACCATCATCATAATCAAATATGATCAACCCATGATCATTGACCATCCTCTTCGTCACACATACTCAACCCATGACCTGTGACGATCATAACACATCCTCAACCCATGACCAGTGACCATTATCATCATCACATTCTCAACACATGAAAAGTGACCATCATCACCATCACACATCCACGACCCATGACCAATGACCATCATCATCATAATACATCCACAACCCATTACCAGTGACCATCATCACCATGACATTTCCACAATTCATGACCAGTGACCATCATCATCACACATCCTGAAACCATGACCAGCGACCAGTAATCATCATCATCCAGCATCCTCAATCCATACCCAGTGACTATCATCACACATCCTCAACCCATGACCATTGACCATCATCATAATCAAACTTGATCAACCCATGATCATTGACCATCGTCTTCGTCACACATCCTCAACCCATGACCAGTGACGATCATAACACATCCTCAACCCATGACCAGTGACCATCATCATCATCACACATTCTCAACACATGACAAGTGACCATCATCACCATCACACATCCACGACCCATGACAAATGACCATCATCATCATCATCATCATACATCCACAGCTCATGAGCAGTGACCATCATCATCATCACACATCTACAACCAATGACCAGTGACCATCATCTTCATCATATATCCACAACCCATGACTAGTGACCATCAAAAATCATCACACATCCACAACCCATGACCAGTGACCATCATCATCATCATCATCATCACACATCTACAACACAAGACCAGTGACCATCATCGCAATCACACATCAACAACCCATGACCAGTGACCATCATCATCTTCACACATACTTAACCCTTGACCAGTGACCATCATCATCATCACATATACTGAACCCATGGCCAGTGACAATCATCACACATCTTCAACCCATTATGAGTTACCATCATCATCACTCAACATCCACAGCCCATGACCAATGACAATCATCATCATCACACTTCCACAATCCATGACCTGTGACCATCTTCATCACACATTCACAACCCATGACCAGTACCCATCGTCATCATACATCCAAAACCCATGACAGTGACCATCATCATCATCATCACACATCCACAACCCATGACCAGTGACCATGACCATCATCATTACACATCCAAAACCCTTGACCATTGACCATCATTATCATCACACATCCTCAACCCATGTACAGTGACCATCACCATCATAAAGCATCCACAACCCATGCCCAGTGGCCATCATCATCATCACACATCCACAACCCATGACCAATGACCATCATCATCATAACACATCCACAACCCATGACTAGTGACCCTCATCATCACACATCCACAACCCTTGACCAGTGACCATCATTATCACCACATATCCTAAACCCATGACCAATGACCATTGTCATCACACATTCATGGCCCATGACTATTGACCATCATCATCATCACACACCAATCATCATAACACATCCACAACGCATGACCAGTGACAATCATCATCATCACACATCCTCAACCGATGACCAATGACCGTCACCATAATCAAATATCCACAATCCATGACCAGTGACCCTCATCATCATCACTCATCCACAACCCATGACCAGTGATCATAATCATAACACATCATCAACAAATGACCAGTGACGATCTTCACACATCCTCAACCCATGACCATTGACCTTCACCATCATCACACATCCTCAACCTATGACCATTGACCATCATCATCACATATTCTCAACCCATGACCATTGACCATCGTCATTATCACACATCCTCAAATGACCAGTGACGATCATCACACATTCTCAACCCAAGGCCAGTGACCATCATAATCATCTCACATTCTCAACCCATGAGCAGTGACCATCATCACCATTACACATCCATAACCCATGACCAGTGACGATCATCATCATCATCACATATCCACAACCCATGATCATTGACCATCATCACCATCACATCCATAACAATGACCAGTGACCATCATCATCATCACATATCGTCAACCCATGACCAGTGACCCTCATATTCATCATCATCTCTCATCTACAATCCATGAACAGTGACCATCACAATCATCACACATCCTCAACCCATGACCAGTGACCATCATCATCATCATACATCCACAACCCATGACCAGTGACCATGACCATCATCATTACACATCCAAAACCCTTGACCATTGACCATCATTATCATCATACATCATCAACCCATGACCTGTGACCATCACCATCATAAAGCATCCACAACCCATGCCCAGTGGCCATCATCATCATCACACATCCACAACCCATGACCAGTGACCATCATCATCATCACTCATCCACAACCCATGACCAGTGATCATAATCATAACACATCATCAACAAATGACCAGTGACGATCTTCACACATCCTCAACCCATGACCATTGACCTTCACCATCATCACACATCCTCAACCTATGACCATTGACCATCATCATCACATATCCTCAACACATGACCATTGACCATCGTCATTATCACACATCCTCTCAAGACCAGTGACGATCATCACACATCCTCAACCCAAGGCCAGTGACCATCATCATCATCTCACATTCTCAACCCATGAGCAGTGACCATCATCACCATCATACATCCATAACCCATGACCAGTGACGATCATCATCATCATCACATATCCACAACCTATGATCATTGACCATCATCACCATCACATCCATAACAATGACTAGTGACCATCATCATCATCACATATCCTCAACCCATCACCAGTGACCCTCATATTCATCATCATCACACATCTACAACCCATGACCAGTGACCATCACAATCATCAAACATCCACAACCCATGACCAGTGACAATCATCATAATCAAACATCCAGTACCCATGACATGTGACCATCATCATCATCATCATACATCTACAACCCAAGACCAGTGACCGTCATCACCATCACACATCAACAACCCCTGACCAGTGACCATCATCGTCATCACATCCTTAACCCCTGATCAGTGACCATAATCATCATCACACATCCTCAACCCATCGCCAGTGACAATCATCACACATCCTCAACCCATGAGCAGTGATCACCATCATCACATATCCCCAGCCCAAGACCAGTGACCATCATCATCATCACACATCCACAACCCATGCCGAGTGACCATCATCATCATCACACATCCAAAACCCATGAACAGTAACCATCGTCATCACACATCTACAACCCATGACCAGTGACCATCATCATCATGACATATCCACAACCCATGACCAGTGACCCTCATCATCATCATCTTTAAAAATCCCCAACGAGTGACCAGTGCCCATCATCATCATCACACATCCTAAACCCATAATCAGTGACCATCATCTTTATCATCACACATCTAAAACCCAAGATCAGTGACCAACACCATCACACATCCAAAACCCATGGCCAGAGACTATCATTATCTTCACACATCCTCAACCCATGACCAGTGACCATCATCATCACACATCCTGAACCTATGGCCAGTAACCAACGTCATACATCCTCAACCCATGACCAGTGGTCATCATCATAATCACACATCCACAACCCATGACCAGTGACATCATCATAATCACACATCCACAACCCATGACCAGTGACCATCCTCATCACACATCCACAACCAATGACCAGTGACCATCATCATCATCACACATCCACAACCCATGACCGGTGACCATCAACATCATCACACATCCTCAAGCAATGGCCAGTGAACATCATAACGCATCCTCAACCAATAACCAATGACCATCATCATCATCACACATCCTCAACCCATGACCAGTGACCATCATCATCATCAAACATCCTCGACCCATGACCAGTGATCATCATCATCATCACACACACAAATTATGACCAGTGACCATCATCACACATCCTCAACCCATGACCAGTGACCATCATCACACATTCTCAACCCATGACCAGTGACCATCATCATCATCAAACATCCTCAACCCATGATCAGTGACCATACTCTTCATCACATCCTCAACCCATGACCATTGACGATCATCAAACATCCTCAACCCATGACCAGTGGCCATCATCATCATCACACATCCACAACCCATGACCAGTGACCATGATCATCATCATGAAACGTCCACAACCCATGACCAGTGATAATCATCATCATCACACATCCACAACCCATGAACAGTGACCATCATCATCATCACACATCCACAACTGGTGACCAGTGACCATCATCATCATCACACATTCTCAACCCATGACCAGTGACCTTCATCACCATCACACATCCTCGACCCATGACCGGTGACCATCATCATCATCATCACACATCCACATCCCATGACCAGTGACCATCATCACCATCACACTTCAACAATCCATGACCAGTGAGCATAATCATCATAACACACTCTCAACCAATGAATATGTGACCATCATCATCATCATCATCATCATCATCAACATCATCATCATCATACATCTACAACCCATGACAAGTGACCATCATCATAACACATCCACAATCCATGACTACTGACCTTCATCTTCATCACACATCCACAACACATGACCAGTGACCATATTCTTCATCATCACACATCTACAACCAAAGACCAGTGCCCATCATCACAAACACATATCAACAACCCATGACCATTGACAATCGTCATCATCACATATCCTGAAACCATGACTAGAGACCATCCTCATCATCACATATCCTCAACCCATGGCCACTGACAATCATCACACATCCTCAACCCATTACCAGTGACCATAAACATCATCGCATATCCATCATCACACATCCACAACGCATGACCAGTGACCATCATCATGATCAGACTTCCACAACCCATTAGCAGTGACCATCATCATCATCACACTTCCACAACCCATGAGCAGTGACCATCATCATCACCAGACTTCCAAAACCCATGAGCAGTGACCATCATCATCATCGTTACACATACACAACAGATGTCATCATCAGACATCCTCAACCCATAACCACTGTCCATCACCATCATAAAACTTTCACAACCCATGACCAGTGACCATGATCATCTTCACACATACAAGAACCATGACCAGCGAACATCATCATCGTCACACATTCACAACCCATGACCCGTGACCATTATCATCACATCCACAACCCATGACCTGTGACCATCATCATCATCACACATTCACAACCCATTGCCAGACACCATCGTCATCACACATCCACAACCCATGACCCTTGACCATCATCGTCATCACATCCACAACGCATGACCAGTGACCATCATCATCATCACACATTCACAACCTATGGCCACACACCATCGTCATCACACATCAACAACCTATGACCAGTGACCATCATCATAATCACACATCCATCATCATCACATATCCACAACGCATGACCAGTTACCATCATCATCATCACATATCCTCACCCCATGACCAATGACCATCGCGATCATCTAATATCCATAACCCATGACCAGTGACCATCATCATCATCAAACATCCTCAACCCATGTCCAGTGACCATCATCATAATCACACATCCATCATCATCATCACACATCCACAACGCAAGACCAATGACCATCATCATCACACATCCTCATCACATGACCAATGACTAGCATCACACATCCTCAACCCTTGACCAGTGACCATCATCATCATCACATATCCACAACACATGACCCGTGACCATCATCACACATCCTCAACCCATGACCATTGATTATAATCATAACATATCCCCAACCCATGACCAGTGACCATCATCACTCATCCTCAACCCATGACCAGTGACCATCATCACACATCCTTAACCCATGACCAGTGACCATCATCATCACACATTCTTAACCCATGACCGGTGACCATCATCACCATTACACATCCACGAACCATGACCAGTGATCATCATCATCATCTTACATCTAAAACAAATTATTATTGACCATCATCACCAATACACATCCACAACCCATGACCAGTGACCATCGTCATCATCACACATCCTCATCCCATGGCCGGTGACCATCATCATCATCATCATCACACATCTGCAACACATGACCAGTAACAATCACCATCATCACATATCCTAAACCCATGACCAGTGACCATCATCATTATCGCACATCAATAGCCCATGACCATTGACCATCATCATCATCACACATATCCAACCCAAGACCAGTGACCATCATCACCATCCCACATCATCAACCCTTGACCAGTGACCATCATCATCATCATCACACATCTACAACCCTTGACCAGTGATCATCATCATCATCACACATCCAAAACCCATAACCAGTGACCATCATCATCATCATCACATATCTATAACCAAAGACCAGTGACAATCATCACCATCACATATCGACAACCCATGACTAGAGATCATCATCATCATCACACATCCTCAACCCATTATCAGTGACCATCATCACACACATCCTGAACCCATGGCCAGTGACTATCGTCATACAACCTCAACCCATGACCAGTGACCATCATTATAATCACACATCCACAACACATGACCAGTGACCACTATCATCATCACACATCCATAACCCATGACCAGTGATCATCATCATCATCACACATCCTCAACCCATGACCAGTGACCATCGTCATCACACATCTACAACCCATGACCAGTGACCATCATCATCATCACATATCCACAACCCATGACCAGTGACCATTATCATCATCATCATCACACATCCACAACGCAGGCCCAGTGACAATCATCATCACAACACATCCTTAACCCATGACCAGAGAACATCACCATCATCAAACATACACAACCCTTGACCAGAAACCATCATCATCATCACACATCCACAACCCATAACCTGTGACCATCATCATCACACATCCTCAAACCACGCCCAGTGAAAATCACCACACATCCTCAACCCATGACCATGACCATCATGATCATCACACATCCTCTACCCATGACCAGTGAACATCATAACACATCTTTAACCCATGACCAATGACCATCATCATCATCAAACATTCTAAACCCATGACTAGTGACCATCATCATCACACATCCTCAACCCATGACCAGTGATCATCATCATCATCACATATCCACAACCCATGACCAGTGGCAATCATCACACATCTTCAATCCATGACCAGAGATCATCATGATCACACATCCTCAACCCATGACCAGTGGCCATCATCACACGCCCTCAACCCATGACCATTCACCATCCTCATTATCACACATCCTCAACCCATGGACATTGACCATCATCATCATGACATCCTCAAACCATGACCAGTGACCATCACCATCACACATCCACATCCCATGACCAGTGACCATCATCATCATCATCATTACATATCCACAATGGATGACCAGTGACCATTATCATCAAACATCCTCAACCCATGATCAGTTGCCATCATTATTTTCTTCAAACATCTTCAACCCTTGACCAGTGACCATCATCATCATCATACATCCACAACAAATAACAAGTGACCATCATCATCATCATCACATATCTACAACCCAAGACCAGTGACCATCATCACCATCACACACCCAAACCCATGTCCAAAGACCATCATCACCATCACATTTCCTCAACCCATGACCAGTAACCATCATCATCACACATCCTGAATCCATGGCCAGTGACCATCGTCATACATCCTCAACCCATGACCAGTGGTCATCATCATAATCACACATCCACAACCTATGACCAGTGACATCATCATAATCACACATCCACAACCCATGACCAGTGACCATCCTCATCATACATCCACAACCAATGACCAGTGACCATCATCATCATCATCATCACACATCCACAACCCATGACAAGTGACCATTATTATCATCATCACACATCCACAACGCATGACCAGTGACCATCATGATCATCACATATCCTCAACCCATGACCAGTGACCACCATCACACATCCTCTACCCATGACCGGTGACCATCAACATCATCACCTATCCTCAAGCAATTACCAGTGAACATCATAACGCATCCTCAACCAATAACCAATTACCATCATCATCATCACACATCATCAACCCATGACCAATGACCATCAACATCATCAAACATCCTCGACCCATGACCAGTGACCATCATCATCATCACATACACACAACTTATGACCAGTGACCATCATCACACATCCTCAACACATGACCAGTGATCATCATCACACATCCTCAACCCTTGAAGGGTGACCATCAACACACATCCTCAACCCATGACCAGTGACCATCATCACACATCCTCAACCCATGACCAGTGACCATCATCATCATCAAACATCCTCAACCCATGATCATTGACCA
Organism: Panulirus ornatus; assembly: GCF_036320965.1. NCBI lineage: Eukaryota > Metazoa > Arthropoda > Malacostraca > Decapoda > Palinuridae > Panulirus > Panulirus ornatus. The sequence goes on from NC_092273.1 coordinate 30,880,766, forward strand.
TACTCTTCATCACACATCCTCAACCCATGACCAGTGACGATCATCACACATCCTCAACCCATGACCAGTGGCCATCATCATCATCACACATCCACAACCCATGACCAGTGACCATGATCATCATCATCATGAAACGTCCACAACCCATGACCAGTGATAATCATCATCATCACACATCCACAACCAATGACCAGTGACCATCATCATCATCACACATCCACAACTGGTGACCAGTGACCATCATCATCATCACACATTCTCAACCCATGACCAGTGACCTTCATCACCATCACACACCCACGACCCATGAACGGTGACCATCATCATCATCACACATCCACATCCCATGACCAGTGACCATCATCACCATCACACTTCAACAATCCATGACCAGTGAGCATCATCATCATAAAACACTCTCAACCAATGAATATGTGACCATCATCATCATCATCATCATCATCATCATCATCATCATCATCATCATCACATCTACAACCCATGACAAGTGACCATCATCATAACACATCCACAATCTATGACTACTGACCTTCATCTTCATCACACATCCACAACCCATGACCAGTGACCATATTCTTCATCATCACACATCTACAACCCAAGTCCAGTGCCCATCATCACAAACACATATCAACAACCCATGACCATTGACAATCATCATCATCACATATCCTGAAACCATGACTAGAGACCATCATCATCATCATATATCCTCAACCCATGGCCACTGACAATCATCACACATCCTCAACCCATTACCAGTGACCATAAACATCATCACACATCCATCATCACACATCCACAACGCATGACCAGTGACCATCATCATGATCAGACTTCCACAACCCATTAGCAGTGACCATCATCATCATCACACTTCCACAACCCATGAGCAGTGACCATCATCATCACCAGACTTCCACAACCCATGAGCAGTGACCATCATCATCATCGTTACACATAAACAACAGATGTCTTCATCATCAGACATCCTCAACCCATAACCACTGTCCATCACCATCATGAAACATTTACAACCCATGACCAGTGACCATGATCATCTTCACACATGCAAGAACCATGACCAGCGAACATCATCATCATCACACATTCACAACACATGACCCGTGACCATTATCATCACATCCACAACCCATGACCTGTGACCATCATCATCATCACACATTCACAACCCATTGCCAGAGACCATCGTCATCACACATCCACAACCCATGACCCTTGACCATCATCGTCATCACATCCACAACACATGACCAGAGACCATCATCATCATCACACATTCACAACCTATGGCCAGACACCATCGTCATCACACATCCACAACCTATGACCAGTGACCATCATCATAATCACACATCCATCATCATCACATATCCACAACGCATGACCAGTTACCATCATCATCACATATCCTCACCCCATGACCAATGACCATCGCGATCATCTAATATCCATAACCCATGACCAGTGACCATCATCATCATCAAACATCCTCAACCCATGTCCAGTGACCATCATCATAATCACACATCCATCATCATCATCACACATCCACAACGCAAGACCAATGACCATCATCATCACACATCCTCATCACATGACCAATGACTAGCATCACACATCCTCAACCCTTGACCAGTGACCATCATCATCATCACATATCCACAACACATGACCCGTGACCATCATCACACATCCTCAACCCATGACCATTGATTATAATCATAACATATCCCGAACCCATGACCAGTGACCATGATCACTCATCCTCAACCCATGACCAGTGACCATCATCACACATCCTTCACCCATGACCAGTGACCAACATCATCATCACACAAACTTAACCCATGCCCGGTGACCATCATCACCATTACACATCCACGAACCATGACCAGTGACCATCATCATCATCTTACATCTAAAACCCATTATCAATGATCATCATCACCAATACACATCCACAACCCATGACCAGTGACCATCGTCATCATCACACATCCTCATCCCATGGCCGGTGACCATCATCATCATCATCATCGCACATCTGCAACACATGACCAGTAACAATCACCATCATCACATATCCTAAACCCATGACCAGTGACCATCATCATTATCGCACATCAATAGCCCATGACCATTGACCATCATCATCATCACACATATACAACCCAAGACCAGTGACCATCATCACCATCACACATCATCAACTCATGACCAGTGACCATCATCATCATCACACATCATCAACCCTTGACCAGTGACCATCATCATCATCATCACACATCTACAACCCTTGACCAGTGATCATCATCATCATCACACATCCAAAACCCATAACCAGTGACCATCATCATCATCATCACATATGTATAACCAAAGACCAGTGACAATCATCACCATCACATATCGACAACCCATGACTAGAGATCATCATCATCATCACACATCCTCAACCCATTATCAGTGACCACCATCATCATACATCCTGAACCCATGGCCAGTGACTATCGTCATACATCCTCAACCCATGACCAGTGACCATCATTATAATCACACATCCACAACACATGACCAGTGACCACTATCATCATCACACATCCATAACCCATGACCAGTGATCATCATCTTCATCATACATCCTCAACCCATGACCAGTGACCATCGTCATCACACATCTACAACCCATGACCAGTGACCATCATCATCATCACATATCCACAACCCATGACCAGTGACCATTATCATCATCATCATCACATCCACAACGCAGGACTAGTGACAATCATCATCACAACATATCCTCAACCCATGACCAAAGAACATAACCATCATCAAACATACACAACCCTTGACCAGAAACCATCATCATCATCACACATCCACAACCCATGACCTGTGACCATCATCATCACACATCCTCAAACCACGCCCAGTGAAAATCACCACACATCCTCAACCCATGACCATGACCATCATGATCATCACACATCCTCTACCCATGACCAGTGAATATCTTAACACATCTTTAACCCATGACCAATGACCATCATCATCATCGAACATTCTCAACCCATGACTAGTGACCATCATCAACATCACACATCCTCAACCCATGACCAGTGATCATCATCATCATCACATATCCACAACCCATGACCAGTGGCAATCATCACACATCTTCAATCCATGACCAGAGATCATCATGATCACACATCCTCAACCCATGACCAGTGACCATCATCACACGCCCTCAACCCATGACCGTTCACCATCATCATTATCACACATCCTCAACCCATGAACATTGATCATCATCATAATCACACATCCATCATCATCACATATCCACAACGCATGACCAGATACCATCATCATCATCACATATCCTCACCCCATGACCAATGACCATCGGGATCATTTTATATCCATAACCCATGACCAGTGGCCATCATCATCATCAAACATCCTCAACCCATGTCCAGTGACCATCATCATAATCACACATCCATCATCATCATCACACATCCACAACGCAAGACCAATGACCATCATCATCACACATCCTCATCACATGACCAATGACTAGCATCACACATCCTCAACCCTTGACCAGTGACCATCATCATCATCACATATCCACAACCCATGACCCGTGACCATCATCACACATCCTCAACCCATGACCATTGATTATAATCATAACATATCCCCAACCCATGACCAGTGACCATCATCACTCATCCTCAACCCATGACCAGTGACCATCATCACACATCCTTAACCCATGACCAGTGACCAACATCATCATCACACAAACTTAACCCATGACCGGTGACCATCATCACCATTACACATCCACGAACCTTGACCAGTGACCATCATCATCATCTTACATCTAAAACCCATTATCAATGATCATCATCACCAATACACATCCACAACCCATTACCAGTGACCATCGTCATCATCACACATCCTCATCCCATGGCCGGTGACCATCATCATCATCATCATCATTACACATCTGCAACACATGACCAGTAACAATCACCATCATCACATATCCTAAACCCATGACCAGTGACCATCATCATTATCGCACATCAATAGCCCATGACCATTGACCATCATCATCATCACACATCTACAACCCAAGACCAGTGACCATCATCACCATCAAACATCATCAACTCATGACCAGTGACCATCATCATCATCACACATCCTCAACCCTTGACCAGTGACCATCATCATCATCATCATCACACATCTACAACCCTTGACCAGTGATCATCATCATCATCACACATCCAAAACCCATAACCAGTGACCATCATCATCATCATCACATATCTATAACCAAAGACCAGTGACAATCATCACCATCACATATCGACAACCCATGACTAGAGATCATCATCATCATCACACATCCTCAACCCATTATCAGTGACCATCATCATCACACATCCTGAACCCATGGCCAGTGACTATCGTCATACATCCTCAACCCATGACCAGTGACCATCATTATAATCACACATCCACAACACATGACCAGTGACCACTATCATCATCACACATCTACAACCCATGACCAGTGACCATCATCATCATCACATATCCAAAACCCATGACCAGTGACCATTATCATCATCATCATCACATCCACAACGCAGGACTAGTGACAATCATCATCACAACATATCCTCAACCCATGACCAGAGAACATAACCATCATCAAACATACACAACCCTTGACCAGAAACCATCATCATCATCACACATCCACAACACATGACTAGTGACCATCATCATCACACATCCTCAAACCACGCCCAGTGAAAATCACCACACATCCTCAACCCATGACCATGACCATCAAGATCATCACACATCCTCTACCCATGACCAGTGAACATCATAACACATCTTTAACCCATGACCAATGACCATCATCATCATCGAACATTCTCAACCCATGACTAGTGACCATCATCAACATCACACATCCTCAACCCATGACCAGTGATCATCATCATCATCACATATCCACAACCCATGACCAGTGGCAATCATCACACATCTTCAATCCATGACCAGAGATCATCATGATCACACATCCTCAACCCATGACCAGTGACCATCATCACACGCCCTCAACCCATGACCAGTCACCATCATCATTACCACACATCCTCAACCCATGAACATTGACCATCATCATCATGACATCCTCAAACCATGACCAGTGACCATCATCATCACACATCCACATCCCATGACCAGTGACCATCATCATCATCATCATTACACATCCACAACGGATGACCAGTGACAATTATCATCATCAAACATCCTCAACCCATAATCAGTGACCATCATTATTTTCTTCACACATCTTCAACCCATGACCAGTGACCATCACCATCATCATACATCCACAACAAATAACAAGTGACCATCATCATCATCATCACATATCTACAACCCAAGACCATCATCACCATCAAACACCCAAAACCCATGTCCAAAGACCATCATCACCATCACATTTCCTCAACCCATGACCAGTAACCATTATCATAACACATCCTGAATCCATGGCCAGTGACCATCGTCATACATCCTCAACCCATGGCCAGTGACCATCATCACAATCACATCCACAACCCATGACCAGTGACAATCATCATCATCACACATCCACAACCTATGACCAGTGACCATCGTCACATATCCACAACCTATGACCAGTGACCATCATCATCACACATCCACAACCCATGACCAGTGACCATCATCATTATCATCATCACACATCCACATCGCATAACCAGTGACCATCTTCATCATCACACATCCTCAACCCATGACCAGAGACCATCACCATCATCAAATATCTACAATCCATGACCAGTGACCATCATCTTCATCACACATCCACAACTCATGACCAGTGACCATCATCATCATCTCACATCCTCAACCCATGACAAGTGACCATCATGAAACATCCTGAACCCACGACCAGTGGCCATCATCATCATTACACATCCTCAGCCCATGACCAGTGAAGATCATCACACATCTTCAACCCATGACCAATGACCCTCACCATCACACATCCTCAACCCATGAAAAGTGACCATCATAACACATCCGTAACACTTGACCAGTGACCATCATCATAATCACAGATCTACAATCCATGACCAGTGACAATCATCATCACATATCCACAACCCAAGAAAAGTGACCATCATCATCCTCACACATCCACAACCCATTACCAGTGACCATCGTCATCACACATCCACAGCCTATGACCAGTGACCATCATCATCATGACACATCCACAACCCATGACCAGTGACCATCATCATGATCATCATCACACATCCACATAGTATGACCAGTGACCATCATCATCATCACACATCCTCAACCCATGACCAGAGACCATAACAATCATTAAACATCCATAACCCATGAGCAGTGACCATCAACATCATCACACATCCACAGCCCATGACCAGTGACTATCATCATCATCACACGTCTTCAACCCATGACCATTGACCATCATCACACATCCTCAAACCATGACCAGCGACCATCATCATCATCAAATATCCTCAACCCATGACCAGTGAATATCATAACATATCCTCATCCCATAACCAACGACAATCATCCTCATCTTCCATCTTTAACCAATGACTAGTGACCATCGTCATCATCATCACACATCTTCAACCCATGACCAGTGAAGATCATCATCACACATCCACAACCCATGACTACTGACCATCATCACACATCCTCAACCCAAGACCAGTGATCATTATCATCACAGATCCTCAACCTATGACCAGTGACCATCATCACACATCCTCAACCTATGACCATTGACCATCATCAGCATCACTCATTCTCGACCCATGATCAATGACCATCATCATCATCATACATCCGGAACCCAAGACCACTGACGATAATCACACATCCTCAACCTACGAGCAGTTACCATCATCATCATCACACAATTACAACTCATTACCAGTGCCCATCATCACCATCACACATCCACGACCCATGACCAGTGACCGTCATCATCATCATGCATCCACAACCCATGATCAGTGAGCATCATCACAATATCACATTCACAATCCATGACCAGTGACCATCATCATCACACATCGTCAACCCATGACCAGTGACCATCATCATCATCATCATTACACATCTACAACGCATGACCAGTCACCATGATCATCATCAAACATCCAAAACCCTGAGTAGTAACCATCATATTCAGCATACATCCACAACCCATGACCAGTGACCATCATCATCATCATCATCACACATCTACAACCCAAGACCAGTGACCATCATCACAACCACACATCAACAACCCATGACCAGTGACCATCATCATCATCACACATCCTTAACCGATGACCAGTGACGATCATCATCATCAAACATCCTCAACCCATGACCAATGACCATGATCATCATCCACATTAAACATCCACAACCCATGACCAGTGAGCATCATCATAATCACACATCCACAACCCATGACCAGTAACCATCGTCATCATACATCAACATCCCATGACCAGTGACAATCATCATTATCACACATCCACTACCCATGACCAGTGACAATGATCATCATCATTAAAAATCCACAACGGATGACCAGTGACCATCATCATCATCACGCATCCTTAACCCATGACCAGTGACCATCACCATCATCAATCATCCACAACCCATGAACAGAGACCATCATCATGACACATCCACAACATTTGACCAGAGACCATCATCATCATCATCACACATCCAAAACCCATGACCAGTGTCCATCATCATCATCACACATTCTCGAACGATGACCAGTGACCATCATCACCCTTACACATCCACGACCCATGACAAGTTACAATGATCATCATAACACATCCACAACCCATTACCAGTGACCATCATCACCTTCAAACATCCACAACCCATGACCAGTGATGATTATCATCATAAGACATCCTCAACCAACGATCAGTGACCATTATCATACTCATCATCATCACATATCTACAACCCATGACCAGTGAACATCATGATCATAACAAATCCACAACCCATAACCAGTGACCATGATCATCATCATCACACATCTACAACCCAAGACCAGTGGCCATCATTACCAGCACACATTAACAACCCATGACCAGTGACCATCATCATCACACAACCTCAACCCATGACCAGAGACCATCACCGTCATCAAATATCTACAACCCATGACCAGTGACCATCATCATCATCATCACACATCCACAAGTCATGACCAGTGACCATCATCATCAGCTCACATCCTCAAGCCATGACAAATGACCATCATCAAACATCCTCAACCCAAGACCAGTGAACATCTTCATCATCACACATCCTCAACCCATGACCAGTGAACATCATCACACATCCTCACCCCATGACCAATGACCATTACCATCACACATCCTCAACCCATGACCAGTGCCCATCATCACACATCCTTAACCCATGACCAGTGACCATCATCATCATCACACATCCACAACCCATGATCACTGACTATCATCATTATAACACATCCACAGCCCATGAACAGTAACCATCGTTATCACATATCTACAACGTATGACCATATACCATCATCATCATCACACATCCACAACCCATGACCAATTACCATCATCACCATCATCATTACATACCCACAACGTATGACCAGTAACCATCATCATTATCATTTATACATCTACAACCTAAGACCAGTAACCATCATCACCATCACACATCCAAACCCATGACTGGGGACCATCATCATCATCCCACATCCTCAACCCATGACCAGTGACCGTCATCATCACACATCCTGAACCCATTGCCAGTGACCATCGTCACACATCCTCAACCCATTACCAGTGACCATCATCATAACCACAGATCCAAAACCCATGACCATTGACAATCAACATCACATATACAAAACCCATGAACAGTGATCATCATCATCGGCACAGATCCACAACCCATGACCAGTGACCATCATCATCACACATCCACAACACATGACCTGTGACCATTATCATCATCGTCATCACACATCCACAACGCATGACCAGTGACCATCATCATCATCACACATCCTCAACCCATGACCAGTGACCATCATCATCATCATCAAAAATCCATAACCCATGACAAGTGATTATCAACAACATCACACATCCACAACCCCTGACCAGTGACCATCATCATCATCACACCTCCTCAACCCATAACCAGTGACCATCATCTTCATCACACATCCTCAACCCATGACAAGTGACCATCATCAAACATCCTCAACCCACGACCAGTGGCCAGCATCATAATCACAGATCTACAATCCATGACCAGTGACAATCATCATCATCACATATCCACAACCCAAGAACAGTGACCATCATCATCGTCACACATCCACAACCCATGACCAGTGACCATCGTCATCACACATCCACAGCCTATGACCAGTGACCATCATCATCATGACACATCCACAACCCATTACCAGTGACCATAATCATCATCATCATCACACATCCACATCGTATGACCAGTGACCATCATCATCATCACACATCCTCAACCCACGACAGAGACCATCAAAATCATTAAACATCCATAACCCATGAGCAGTGACCATCAACATCATCACATATCCACAGCCCATGACCAGTGATTATCATCATCATCACAACTCCTCAACCCATGACCAGTGACAATCATTACACATCCTCAAACCATGACCAGTGACCATCATCATCATCAAACATCCTCAACCCATGACCAGTGAACATCATAACATATCCTCATCAAATAACCGACAATCACCATCATCTTCCATCCTTAACCAATGAAAAGTACCATCATCATCATCACATCCTCAACCCATGACAAGTGAAGATCATCATCACACATCCACAACCCATGGCTACTGACCATCATCACACATCCTCAACCCAAGACCAGTGATCATTATCATCACAAATCCTCAACCTATGACCAGTGACCATCATCACACATCCTCAACCCATGACCATTGACCATCATCAGCATCACTCATTCTCGACCCAAGATCATTGACCATCATCATCATCATACATCCTGAACCCAAGACCACTGACGATAATCACGCATCCTCAACCTATGAGCAGTTACCATCATCATCATCACACAATTACAACTCATGACCAGTGACCATCATCATCATCACACATCCACGACCAATGACCAGTCACCATCATCATCATCATACATCCACAACCCATGATCAGTGAGCATCATCACAATTTCACCTTCACAATCAATGACCAGTGACCATCATCATCACACATCCTCAACCCATGACCAGTGACCATCATCATCATCATCATTACACATCTACAACGCATGACCAGTCACCATAATCATCAAACATCCAAAACCCTGAGTAGTAACCATCATATTCAGCACACATCCACAACCCATGACCAGTGACCATCATCATCATCATCATCACACATCTACAACCTAAGAACAGTGACCATCATCACAACCACACATCAACAACCCATGACCAGTGGCCATCATCATCATCACACATCCTTAACCGATGACCAGTGACCATCATCATCATCAAACATCCTCAACCCATCGCCAGTGACAATCATCACACATCTTCAACTCATTACCAGTTAACATCATCATCATCACACATCCACAGCCCATGACCAGTAACCATCGTTTCCATACATCCACAACCCATGACCAGTGACCATCTTCATCATCACACATCCACAACCCATGACCAGTGACCATGATCATCATCATCACTGAACACCCACAGCGGATGACCAGTGACCATCACCATCATCAAACATCCAAAACCCATGAACAGTGGCCATCATCATCATCACACATCCAAAACCCATGACCAGTGACCATGATCATCATCATCATTAAACATCCACAGCGGATGACCAGTGACCATCACCATCATCAAACATCAAAAACCCATGAACAGTGACCATCATCATCATCACACATCCACAACCCATAATCAGTGACCATCATCATCATCACACATCCAATATCTATGGCCAGTGGCCATCATCATCATCACACATTCTCGACGCTTGACCAGTGACCATCATCACCATCACACATCCAGGACCCATGACAAGTGACCATCATCATCATAACATAATCTTAATCCATGACCGTTGACCATCATCATCATCAGCATCATCACATATCTACAACCCATGACCAATGACCATCATCATCATAACATCCACAACTCATGACTAGTAACCATCGTTACCATCCATCCACAACCCATAACCAGTGACCATCATCATCATCACACTTCCACAACCCATGACCAGTGACCTCGATCATCATCCATATTAAGCATCCACAACCCATGACCAGTGAGCATCATCATCATCACACATCCACAACCCATGACCAGTAACCATCGTCATCATACATCAACAACCCATGACCAGTGACAATCATCATTATCACACACCCACTACCCATGAGCAGTGACAATGATCATCATCATTAAACATCCACAAAGGATGACCAGTGACCATCATCATCATCACACATCCTTAACCCATGACCAGTGACCATCACCATCATCAATCATCCACAACCCATGAACAGAGACCATCAGCATGACACATCCACAACATATGACCAGAGACCATCATCATCATCATCACACAATTACAACTCATGACCAGTGACCATCATCATCATCACACATCCACGACCAATGACCAGTCACCATCATCATCATCATACATCCACAACCCATGATCAGTGAGCATCATCACAATTTCACCTTCACAATCAATGACCAGTGACCATCATCATCACACATCCTCAACCCATGACCAGTGACCATCATCATTATCATCATTACACATCTACAACGCATGACCAGTCACCATAATCATCATCAAACATCCAAAACCCTGAGTAGTAACCATCATATTCAGCACACATCCACAACCCATGACCAGTGACCATCATCATCATCATCATCACACATCTACAACCTAAGAACAGTGACCATCATCACAACCACACATCAACAACCCATGACCAGTGGCCATCATCATCATCACACATCCTTAACCGATGACCAGTGACCATCATCATCATCAAACATCCTCAACCCATCGCCAGTGACAATCATCACACATCTTCAACTCATTACCAGTTAACATCATCATCATCACACATCCACAGCCCATGACCAGTAACCATCGTTTCCATACATCCACAACCCATGACCAGTGACCAACTTCATCATCACACATCCACAACCCATGACCAGTGACCATGATCATCATCATCACTGAACACCCACAGCGGATGACCAGTGACCATCACCATCATCAAACATCCAAAACCCATGAACAGTGGCCATCACCATCATCAAACATCCAAAACCCATGAACAGTGGCCATCATCATCATCACACATCCAAAACCCATGACCAGTGACCATGATCATCATCATCATTAAACATCCACAGCGGATGACCAGTGACCATCACCATCATCAAACATCAAAAACCCATGAACAGTGACCATCATCATCATCACACATCCACAACCCATAATCAGTGACCATCATCATCATCACACATCCAATATCTATGGCCAGTGGCCATCATCATCATCACACATTCTCGACGCTTGACCAGTGACCATCATCACCATCACACATCCAGGACCCATGACAAGTGACCATCATCATCATGACATAATCTTAATCCATGACCGTTGACCATCATCATCATCAGCATCATCACATATCTACAACCCATGACCAATGACCATCATCATCATAACATCCACAACTCATGACTAGTAACCATCGTTACCATCCATCCACAACCCATAACCAGTGACCATCATCATCATCACACTTCCACAACCCATGACCAGTGACCTCGATCATCATCCATATTAAGCATCCACAACCCATGACCAGTGAGCATCATCATCATCACACATCCACAACCCATGACCAGTAACCATCGTCATCATACATCAACAACCCATGACCAGTGACAATCATCATTATCACACATCCACTACCCATGAGCAGTGACAATGATCATCATCATTAAACATCCACAAAGGATGACCAGTGACCATCATCATCATCACACATCCTTAACCCATGACCAGTGACCATCACCATCATCAATCATCCACAACCCATGAACAGAGACCATCAGCATGACACATCCACAACATATGACCAGAGACCATCATCATCATCATCACACATCCAAAACCCATGACCAGTGTCCATCATCATCATCACACATTCTCGAACGATGACCAGTGACCATCATCACCCTTACACATCCACGACCCAGGACAAGTGACAATGATCATCACAACACATCCACAACCCATTACCAGTGACCATCATCACCATCAAACATCCACAACCCATGACCAGTGATGATTATCATCATAAGACATCCTCAACCCACGATCAGTGACCATTATCATCCTCATCATCATCACATATCTACAACCCATGACCAGTGAACATCATGATCATCACAAAACCACAACCCAAGACCAGTGACCATCATCATCATCATCACGCATCTACAACCCAAGACCAGTGGCCATCATGACCAGCATACATTAACAACCCATGACCAGTGACCATCATCATCATCACACATTCTCAACTCATGACCAGTGACCATCATCATCATCACACAACCTCAACCCATGACCAGAGACCATCACCATCATCAAATATCTACAACCCATGACCAGTGACCATCATCATCATCACACATCCACAACTCATGACCAGTGACCATCATCATCAGCTCACATCCTCAAGCCATGACAAGTGACCATCATCAAACATCCTCAACCCATGACCAGTGACCATCTTCATCATCACACATCCTCAACCCATGACCAGTGAACATTATAACACATCCTCAACTCATGACCAATAACCATCACCATCACACATCCTCAACCCATAACCAGTGCCCATCATCACACATCCTTAACCCATGACCAGTGACCATCATCATCATCACACATCCACAACCCATGATCACTGACCATCATCAATATAACACATCCACAACCCATGAACAGTAACCATCGTCATCACACATCTACAACGTATGACCATATACCATCATCATCACACATCCACAACTCATGACCAATTACCATCATCACCATCATCATTACGTATCCACAACGTATGACCAGTAACCATCATCATTATCATTTATACATCTACAACCGAAGACCAGTGACCATGATCACCATCACACATCCAAAACCGATGACCGGGGACCATCATCATCATCCCACATCCTCAACCCATGACCAGTGACCATCATCATCACACATCCTGAACCCATTGCCAGTGACCATCGTCACACATCCTCAACCCATTACCAGTGACCATCATCATCGGCACAGATCCACAACCCATGACCACTGACCATCGTCATCAAACATCCACAACCTATGACGAGTGACCATCATCATCACACATCCACAACACATGACCTGTGACCATTATCATCATAATAACACATCCACAACGCATGACGAGTGACCATCATCATCATCACACATCCTCAACCCATGACCAGAGACGATCATAATCATCAAAAATCCATAACCCATGACAAGTGATTATCAACATCATCACACATCCACAACCCATGACCAGTGACCATCAAATCATCACTCGTCCTCAACCCATGACCAGTGACCATCATTACACATCCTCAACCCATGACCAGTGAACATCATAACATATTCTCAACACATAACCAATGACCATCATCATCGTCACATATCCTCAACCCTTGACCAGTGACCATCATCACAATCCTCAACCCATGACCAGTGAAGATCATCATCACACATCCACAACCTATGACAAGTGACCATCATCACATATCCTCAACCCAAGATCAGTGATCATCATCATCACAAATCCTCAACCCATGACCAGTGACCATCATCACACATCCTCAACCCATGACCATTGACCATCATCTTCATCACACATTCTCGACCCATGACCATTGACCATCATCTTCATCAGATATCCTGAACCCAAGACCACTGACGATCATCACATCCCCAACCCATGAGCAGTGACCATAATCATCATCACACATCCACAATGACCAGTGAACATCGTCATCATCAAGTATCCACAACCAATGACCGGTGACCATCATCATCATCCCGAAGGGATGACCAGTGACCATCATCATCATCACACATCCTCAACCCATGAACAGTGGCCATCATCACCATCATCATACATCTACAACCCTTGACAAGGGATCATCATCATCATTACACTTCCACAACCCATAACCAGAGACCATCATCATCATCATCACATATCTACAACCCAAGAACAGTGACAATCATCGCCATCACATATCCACAACCCATGACCAGAGATCATCATCATCACATCCTCAACCCATGATCAGTGACCATCATCATCACACATCCTGAACCCATGACCAGTGACCATCATCATCACATATCCTCAACCCACGACCAGTGACCATCATCATCACATATCCTCAACCCACGACCAGTGAACATCATCACACATCCTCAGCCCATGACCAGTAACCAACATCATGATCACACATCCTCAACCCATGAACAGTGAACATCATAACATATCTTCAACCCATGATCATTGACCATCATCATCACACATTCTCAACCCATGACCAGTGACCATTATCATCATCACACATCCTCAACTCATGACCAGAGATCATCATCATCATCACATCCACAACCCATGACCAGTGGCCATCATCGCACATCTTCAACCCATGACCAGTGATCATCATGATCACACATCCTCAACCCATGACCAGTGACCATCATCACACATACTCAACCCATGAACATTCACCATCATCATTATCACACGTCCTCAACCCATGGACATTAACCATCATCATCATCACATATCCTCAACCCATGACCAGTGACCATCATCATCACACATCCACATCCAATGACCAGTGATCATCATCATCATTACACATCCACAAGGGATGACCAGTGACCATTATCATCATCAAACATCCTCAACCCATGATCAGTGACCATCATCATTTTAATCAAACATCTTCAACCCATGACCAGTAACCATCATCATCATCATTACATCCAAAACAATTAGCAAGTGACCATCATCATCATCATCACATATCTACAACCCAAGACCAGTGACCATCATCACCATCACACATCCTCAACCCATGACCAAAGACCATCATCATCATCACATATCAACCCGTGACCAGTGACCATCATCATCACACATCCGGAACCCATAGCCACTGACCATCTTCACACATCCTCAACCCATGGCCAGTAACCTTCATCATAATCACAAATCCACAACCCATGACCAGTGACAATCATCATCATCACACATACACGACCCATGACCGGTGACCATCGTCATCATATATCAACAACCTATGACCAGTGACCATCATCATCACACATCCACAACCCATGACCAGTGACCATCATCATTATCATCACATATCCTCATCGCATAAGCAGTGACCATCATCATCATCACACATCCTCAACCCATGACCAGAGACCATCACCATCCTCAAATATCTACAACCCATGAGCAGTGACAATCATTATCATCACACATCCACAACTCATGACCAGTGACCATCATCATCATCTCACATCCACAACCCATGACAAGTGACCATCATCAAACATCATCAACCCATGACCAGTGATCATCATCATCATCACACATTCTCAACCCATGACCAGTGAACATCATCACACATCCTCAACCCATGACCAATGACCATCACCATCACACATCCTCAACCCATGACCAGTGACCATCATCACACATCCTTTACCTATGACCAGTGACCATCATAATCACAGATCTACAACCCATGACCAGTGACAATCATCATCATATATCCACAACCCATGAACAGTGACCATCATCATCGTCACACATCCACAACCCAAGACCAGTGACCATCCTCATCACACATCCACAACCTATGACCAGTGACCATCATCATCATGACACATCCAAAACCCATGACCAGTGACCATCATCATCATCTTCATCACATCCACAACGCATGACCAGTGACAATCAACATCATCACATCCACAACCCATGACCAGCGGCCATCATCATCATCACACGTCCTGAACCCATGACCAGAGACCATCATCACAAACATACATTAACAACCCATGACAAATGACCATCATCATCAATATCACACATTCTCAACCCACGACCAGTGACCATCACCATCATCACACGTCCACAACTCATGACCAGTGACCATCATCATCATCTCATCCTCAACCCATGACAAAAGACCATCATCACACATCCTGAACCCATGACCAGTGACCATCATCATCATCACACATCCTCAACCCATGACCAGTGAACATCATCACAAATCCTCAACCCATGACCAATGACCTTCACCATCACACATCCTCAACCCATGACCAGTGCCCATCATCACACATCCTTAACCCCTGACCAGGGACCATCATGATCATATATCCACAACCCATGATCACTGACCATCATCATCATCACATATCCATAACCCATGAACAGCATCCATCGTCATCACACATCTGCAACCCATGACAATTGACCATCATCATCATCAGACATCCACAGCCCATGACCAGTTACCATCATCATCATTATCATTACATATCCACAGCGTTTGACCAGTGACCATCATCATCATCATCACATATCTACAACCATAGACCAGTGACGATCATCACCATCACACTTCCAAAACCCATGACCAGTGACCATCATCATCATCACACATCACAACCATGACCAGTGACATCATCACACCACATCATCAAACCATGAACAGTGACCATCATCATCATCACACATCCTAAACAGATGACCATGACCATCATCATCAAACATCCAACCCATGCCAGTGACATCATCACATCACATCTCAACCATACAGTTACCATCATCATCAACACACTCCCATATGACATGTGATCTATCATCATCATGCATCATCATCACAACCACATCAACCATGACCAGTGACCATGATCATCATCATCATTAAACATCCACAGCGGATGACCAGTGACTATCATCATCATTAAACATCCACAGCGGATGACCAGTGACTATCATCATCACACATCCTCAACCCATAACCAGTGACCATGATCATCATCATCATTAAACATCCACAGCGGATGACCAGTGACCATCCCCATAATCAAACATCCAAAACCCATAAACAGTGACCATCATCATCATCACACATCCACAACTCATGACCAGTGACCATCATCATCTTCACATATCCAAAACCCATGACCAGTGACCATCATCATCATCACACATTCTCGATGATTGACCAGTGACCATCATCACCATCACACATCCACGACCCATGAAAAGTGACCATCATCATCATAACACATCCTCAACCCATGACCAGTGACCATCATCATCATGAGCATCATCACATATCTACAACCCATGACCAGTTACCATCATCATCATGAGCATCATCACATATCTACAACCCATGACCAGTGACCATCATCATCATCACACATCCACAACCCATGACCAGTAACCATCGTCATCGTACATCCACAACCTATGACCAGTGATCATCATCATCATCACACATCCACAACCCATGACGAGTGACCATGATCATCATCATTAAACATACACAACCCATGACCAGTGAGTATCATCATCATCGCACATCCACAACCCATGACGAGTAACCATCGTCATCATACATCAACAACATATGACCAGTGACTATCATCATCATCACACATCCACAACCCATAACCAGTGGCAATGATCATCATCATCATTAAACATCCACAACAGATGACCAGTGACCATCGTGATCATCAACATACTCAACCCATGACCAGTGACCATCACCATCATCAAACATCAACAACCCATGAACAGAGACCATCGTCATCATCACACATCCAAAACACATGACCAGTGACCATCATCATCACACATCCAAAACCCATGACCAGTGACCATTATCATCATCACATATTCTCGACACATGACCAGTGACCATCAACACCATCACACATCCAAAACCCATGACAGGTGACAATGATCATCATAACATCCACAACCCATGTCCAGTGACCATCATCACCATCACACATCCACAACCCATGACCAGTGATGATTATCATCATAACAGATCCTCAACCCACGATCAGTGACCATCCTCATTCTCATCATCATAACATATCTACAACTCAAGACCAGTGACCATCATCATCATCACAATTCCACAATCCATGACTAGTGAACATCTTCATCATAACACACCCACAACCAGTGACCATCATCATCATCATCACACATCTACAACCCAAGGCCAGTGACCATAATCACAAGCACACATGAACAACCCATGACCAGTACCCATCATCATCATCATCACACATTCTCAACCCATGACCAGTGACCATCATCATCATCACACATCCTCAATCCAGGGCCTGTGACAACCATCACACATCCTCAACATATTACCAGTGACCATCATCATCATCCCACATCCACAACCCATGACCAGTGACAATCATCATCATCACACATCCACAAACCATGACCAGTGACCATTATCATAATCACACATCCACAACCTATGACCAGTAACCATCGTCATCATACATCCACAACCCATAACCAGTGACCATCATCATCTTTGCACATCCTCTACCCATAACCAGTGACCATTATCATCATGACCATTGCACATCCACAACGGATGACCAGCGACCATCATCATCATCACACATCCTCAACCATTTATCAGTGACCATCACTATCATAGAAAATCCACAACCCATGACCAGTGACCATCATCATCATCAAACATGCCCAACCCATGACCAGGGACCATCATCATCATCACACATCCACAACCCATGACCAGTGACCTTCATCATCATCACATATCCACAACCCATGACCAGTTACCATCATCATCATCATCACACATCCACATCCCATGACCAGAGACCATCATCACCATCGCACATCTACAGTCCATGACCAGTGACCATCATCATCATAACACACTCAACCAATGAACATGTGACCATCATCATCATCATCATCATCATAACACATCTACAACCCATGACAAGTGACCATTCATCATCATCACACATCCACAACCCATGACTAGTGACCTTCATCTTCATCACACATCGACAACCCATGTCCAGTGACCAAATTCATCATCATCACACATCTACAACCCAAGACCAGTGACCATCATCACAAACACTCATCAACAACCCATGACCATTGACCATCATCATCATCACACATCCTGAAACCATGACTAGTGACCATCATCATCATCACACTTCCTCAACCAATGGCCACTGACAATCATCACACATCCTCAACCCATTACCAGTGACAATCAGCATCATCACATATCCACAGCCCATGACCAGTGACCATCATCATCATCACATATCCACAACCCATGACCAGTGACTATCATCATCATTACACATCCACAAACCATGAGCAGTGACCATCATCATCATCATTACACATACACAACAGATGACCATTGACCATCATCATCATCATACATCCTCAACCCATGACCACTGTCCATCACCATCAAAAAACATTCACAACCCATGGCCAGTGACCATCATCATCATCACACATCCAAGAACCATGACCAGTGATTATCATCATCATCACACACTCACAACCCATGACCCGTGACCATCATTATCATCACATCCACAACCCATGACCAGTGACCATCATCATCATCACACAATCACAACCAATGGCCTAAGACCATCGTCATCATAAATCCACAACCCATGACCAGTGACCATCATCATCATCACACATCCATCAACATCACACATCCACAACGCATGACAAGTGACCATCATCATCATCACACATCCTTACCCCATGACCAATGACCATCGCCATTATCAAATATCCACAACCCATGACCACTGACCATCATCACACATCAACAACCCATGACCAGTGACCATCATCATCATCACACATCCTCAACCCATGACCAGTGACCATCATCACACAACCTCAACTCATGACCTGTGACAATCATCATCACACATCCTCAACCCATGTCCAGTGAACATCATAACACATCACCAACCCATGACCAATGACAATCATCATCATCACACATCCTCAACACATGACCAATGGCCAGCATCACACATCCTAAGCCCTTGACCAGTGACAATAATCATCATCACATATCCACAACCCATGACCCGTGACCATCATCACACATCCTCAACCCATGACCATTGATCATAATCATAACATATCCTCAACCCATGACCAGTGACCATCATAACACATCCTCAACCTATGACCAGTGACCATCACCACACACCCTCAACCCATTACCAGTGACCATCATCATCATCACACATTCTCAACCCATGACCAGTGACCATCATCACCATCACGCATCCACGAACAATGACCAGTGACCATCATCATCATCATCATCACACATCTACAACCAATTATCAATGACCATCGTCACCAATACACATCCACAACCCATGACCAGTGACCATCATCATCACACACTCTCAACCCATGACCGGTGACCATCATCATCATCATCACACATCTGCAACCCATGACCAGTGACCATCATCATCACATATCCGCAACCAATGGCCAGTGACCATCATCATCATCGCACATCCACAACCCATGACCATTGACCATCATCATCATCATCACAATCTACAACCCAAGACCAGTGACCATCATCGCCATCACACATCATCAACTCATGACCAGTGACCATCGTCATCATCACACATCCTCAACCACTGACCAGTGACCATCATCATCATCACACATCCACAACCCATGGCCAGAGACAATCATCACATATCCTCAACCCATGACCAATGACCATCATCATCATCACACATACACAGCTCATGACCAATGACCATCTTCATCATCACACATCCACAATGCATGACCAGTAACAATCATCACATCCACGACCCATGAACAGTAACCATCGCCATCACACATCCACAACCCATGACCAGTGACATCATCATCAAACATCCACAACCCATGACCAGTGACCATCGTCATCACACATCCACAACCCATGACCAATGACATCTTCATCACACATCCACAACCCATGACAAGTGACCATCATCATCATCATCTTCAGAAACCACAACGCATGACCAATACCATCATTATTATCACACATCCTCAACCCATGACCAGCGACCATCACCATCATCAAACAACCACAACCCATGACCAGTGACCATCATCATCTTCACACATCCAAAACCCAAGACCAGTGACCATCATCATTATCACATATCCTCAACCTATGACCAGTGACCACCATCACACATCCTCAACCCATGACCATCATCATCATTACACTTCCTCAACCCATGACCAGTGAACATAACACATTCTCAACCAATGACCAATGATCATCATCAACATCATCACACATCTTTAACACATGACCAGTGACCATTATCATCATCACATATCCTCGACCCATGACCAGTGACTATCATCACCATCACATACACATAACCCATAACCAGTGACCATTATCATCATCACATATCCTCCACCCATGACCAGTGACCATCATCATCATCACATACACATAACCTATGACCAGTGATCATCATCACACATCCTCAACCCATGACCAGTGATCATCATCATCATACATCCTTAACCCATGACCAGTGACCATCATCACATATCCTCAAACCATGACCATTGACCATCATCATCATCAAACATCCTCAACCCATCATCACTGACCATCCTCTTCATAACACATCCTCAACCCATGACCAGTGACGATCATCACACATCCTCAACCCATGACCAGTGACCATCATCATCATCACATATCCACAACCCATGACCAGTGACCATGATCATCATCATCATTACACATCCACAACGGATGACCAGTGACCATCATCATCACACATCCTCAACCCATGACCAGTATCCATTACCATCATCAAACATCCACAACCTATGACCAGTGACCATCATCATCATCAACATATCAACAACCCATGACCAGTGACCATCATCATCATCACACATCCACAACTGATGACCAGTGACCATCATCATCATCACACATTCTCAAGCCATGACCAGTGACCTTCATCACCCTCACACATCTACGACCCATGACCAGTGAACATCATCATCATCATCACACCTCCACATCCCATGACCAGTTACCATCATCACCATCAAATATCAACAATCTATGACCAGTGACCATCATCATCATAACACACTCTCAACCAATGAACATGTGACCATCATCATCATCATCATCATCATCATCATCATAACACATCTACAACCCATGACAAGAGACCATCATCATCATCACATATCAACGATCCATGACCAGTAACCATCATCATCATAACACACTCTCAACCAATGAACATGTGACCACCATCATCATCATCATCATCATCACACATCCACAACCCATGACAAGTGATCATATTCATCATCATCACACATCTACAACCGAAGACCAGTGACAATCATCAGAAACACACATCAACAACCCATGACCATTGACCATCATCATCATCACACATCCTGAAACCATGACTAGTGACCATCATCATCATCACACATCCTCATCCCGTGGCAACTGACAGTCATCACACATCCTCAACCAATTCCCAGTGACCATCATCACCATCACACATCCACGACCCATGACAAGTGACAATGATCACCATAACACATCCACAACAAACGACCAGTGACCATCATCACCATCACACATCTACAACCTATGACCAGTGATGATTATCATCATAACACATCCTCAACACACGATCAGTGACCATCATCATCCTCATCATCATCACATATCTACAACCCATGACCAGTGACCATCATCATCATCACAAATCCAAAACCCATGACCAGTGACCATCATCATCATCATCACACATCTACAACCCAAGACTAGTGACCATCATCACATTCACACATTAACTACTCATGACCAATGACCATCATCATCATCATCATCATACATTCTCAACCCATCACCAGTGACCATCATCATCATCACACATCCTCAACCCATGACCAGAGACCATCACTATTATCAAATATCTACAATCTATGACCAGTGACTATCATCATCATCACACATCCACAACTCATGACCAATGACCTTCATCATCTCACATCATCAACCGATCTAAAGTGACCATCATCAAACATCCTCAACCCAGGACCAGTTACCATCATCATCATCACACATCCTCAACCCATGACCAGTGAACATCATCACACATCCTCAACCCATGCCAATGACCATCACCATGACACATCCTCAACCCTTGAACAGTGACCATCATCACACATCCTTAACCCATGACCAGTGACCATCATCATCATCAGACATCCACAACCCATGATCACTGACCATCATCATCACCACACATCCACAACCCATGAACAGAAACCATCGTCATCACACATCTACAACCCATGACCAGTGACCATCATCATCATAACACATCCATAACCCATGACCAGATACCATCATCATTATCATCATTACACATCCACAACGTATGACCAGTAACCATCATCATCATCATCACACATCTACAACCCAAGACCAGTGACAATCATCACCATCACACATCCAAAACCCATGACCTAAGACCATCATAATCATCCCACATCCTCAACCCATGACCAGTGACCATCATCATCACACATCCTAAACTCATTGCCAGTGACCATCGTCATACATCCTCAATCCATGACTAGTGACCCTCATCATCACCACACATCCTCAACCCATGACCAGTGAACATCATAACATATCCTCAACCCATCCACGACCCATGACAAGTGACAATGATCACCATAACACATCCACAACAAACGACCAGTGACCATCATCATAATCACAGATCCACAACCCATGACCAGAGAAAATCATCATCATCCCATATCCACAACCCATGAACAGTTACCATCATCATCACACATCCACAACCTATGACCAGTGACCATCATCATCACACATCCACAACCCATGACCAGTGACAATCATCATCATCATCACACATCCACAACGCATGACGAGCGACCATCATCATCATCATACATCCTCAACCCATGACCAGAGACCATCACAATCATCAAACATCAATAACCTATGACCAGTGACCATCAACATCATCACACATCCACAACTCATGACCAGTGACCATCATCATCATCGCACGTCCTCAAACCATGACCAGTGACCATCATCACACATCCTCAACCCATGACTAGTAACCCTCATCATCACCACACATCCTCAACCCATGACTAGTGACCCTCATCATCATCACACATCCTCAACCCATGACCAGTGAACATCATAACATATCCTCAACCCATAACCAATGACTATCATCATCATCACACATTCTCAACCCATGACCAGTGACTATCATCATCATCACGCATCCTCAACCCATGACAAGTGAAGATCATCATCACACATCCACAACCCATGACTAGTGACTATCATCACACATCCTCAACCCAAGACCAGTGATCATCATCACAAATCCTCAACCCATGACCAGTGACCATCATCACACATCCTCAACCCATGACTATTCACCATCATCACCATCACCCATTCTCGACCCACGACCATTGACCATCATCATCATACATCCTGAACCCAAACCACTGACGATCATCACACATCCTACACCCATGAACAGTGACCATAATCATCATCACACATTCACAACCAATGACCAGTGACCATTATCACCAACACACATCCACGACCCATGACCCATGACCATCATCATCTTATATCCACAACCCATGATCAGTGACCATCATCACAATCAGACATTCACAATCCATGACCAGTGACTATCATCATCATCACACATCCTCAACCCATGACAAGTGACCATCATCATCATCATCATCATCATCATACATCTACAACGCATGACCAGTAACCATCATCATCAAACATTCAAAACCTATGACTAGTGACCATCATATTCAGCACACATCCACAACCCATGACCAGTGACCATCATCATCATCATCAGACATCTACAATCCAAGACCAGTAAACATCATGACGACCACACATTAACAACCCATGACCTATGACCATCATCATCATCACACATCCTTAACCGATGACCAGTGACCATCATCATCATCAAACATCCTCAACCCATCGCCTCTGACAATCTTCACACATCTTCAACCCATTACCAGTTGCCATCATCATCACCACACATCCTCAGCCCATGACAAGTAACCATCGTCATCATACATCCACAACCCATGGCCAGTGACCATGATTATCATCATTAAACATCCACAACAAATGACCAGTTACCATCATTATCATCACACATCCTCAACCCATGACCAGTAACCATCGTCATTATATATGAACAACCCATGACCAGTGACCATCATCGTCATCACAATTCCACAACCCATGATCAGTGACAATGATCATCATCATCATTTAACATCCACAACGGATGACCTTTGACCATCATCATCATCACTCATCCTCAACCCATGACCATGACCATCACCATCATCAAACATCCACAACTCATGAACAGAGACCATCATCATCATCACACATCCACAACACATGACCAGTGACCATCATCATCACACATCCAAAACATATGACCAGTGACCATCCTCAACATCACACATTCTCGACCCATGACCAGTGACCATCATCACCATCACACATCCACGACACATGACAAGTGACAATATTCATCATAACACATCCACAACCCATGACCAGTGACCATCATCATCATCATCATCACACATCCACAACACATGACCAGTGACCATCATCATCACACATCCAAAACACATGACCAGTGACCATCCTCAACATCACACATTCTCGACCCATGACCAGTGACCATCGTCATCACACATCCTCAACCCATGACCAGAGACCACCACAATCATCAAACATCAATAACCCATGACCAGTGACCATCAACACCATCACACATCCACAACCCATGACCAGTGACCATCATCATCATCATCACACGTCATCAACCCATGACCAGTGACCGTCATCACACATTCTCAACCCATGACCAGTGACCATCATCATCATCACACATCCTCAACCCATGACCAGTGAACATCATAACATATCCTCAACCCATAACCAATGACCATCATCATCATCACACATCCTCAACAAATGACCATTGACCATCATCATAAAACATCATCAACCCATGACAAGTGACGATCATCATCGCACATCCACAACCCATGACTAGTGACCATCATCACACATCCTCAACCGAGGTCAGTGATCATCATCATCACAAATCCTCAGCCCATGACCAGTGGCCATCATCACACATCCTAAACCCATGAGCAGTGACAATCATCATCATCACACATTCACAAACCATGACCAGTAACCATCATCACCATCACACATCCACGACCCATGACCAGTGACCATCATCATCATCATATATCCACAACCAATGATCAGTGACCATCATCACAGTCACACATTCACAATCCATGACCAGTGACCATCATGATCATCACACATCCGTAACCCATGACCAGTGACCCTCATCATCATCATCATCACACATCTACAACGCATGACCAGTCACCATCATCATCATCAAACATCCAAAACCTATGACTAGTGACCATCATATTCAGCACACATCCACAACCCATGACCAGTGACTATCATCATCATCATCAGACATCTACAACACAACACCAGTAACCATCATCACAACCACACATCAACAACCCATGACCAGTGACCATCATCATCATCAAACATCCTCAACCCGTCGTCAGTGACAATCTTCACACATCTTCAACCCATTACCAGTTACAATCATCATCATCACACATCCACAGCAAGAACCAGTAACCATCGTCATCATACATCCACAACCCATGACTAGTGACCATTATCATCATCACAAATCCACAACCCATGACCAGTGACCATGATCATCATCATTAAGAATCCACAGTGGATGAACAGTGACCATCATCCTCATCACACATCCACAACAAATGACCAGTGACCATGATCATCATCATCATTAAACATCCACAATGGATGACAAGTGACCATCACCATCATCAAACATCCAAAACCCATGAACAGTGACCATCATCATCATCACACATCCACAACCCATGACCAGTGACCATGATCATCATCATCATTAAACATCCACAATGGATGACAAGTGACCATCACCATCATCAAACATCCAAAACCCATGAACAGTGACCATCATCATCATCACACATCCACAACCCATGACCAGTGACCATCATCATCACACATACTCAACCCAAGACCAATAACCATCGTCATCATACATCAACAACCCATGACCAGTGACCATCATCATCCTCACACATCCACAACCTATGACCAGTGTCAATGATCATCATCATCATTTCACTTCCACAACGGCTAACCAGTGACAATCATCATCACACATCCTCAACTCATGACCAGTGACCATCACCATCATCAAATATCCACAACCCATGACCACAGACCATAATCATCATCACACATCCACAACACACGACCAGTGACCATAATCATCATCACACATCCAAAACCCATTACCAGTGACCATCATCATCATCATACATTCTCGACCTATGACTAGTGACCATCATGACCATCACACATCTACGACCCATGAAAAGTGACAATGATCATCATAACACATCCACAACCCATGACCAGTGACCATCATCACCATAACACATCCACAACCTATGACCAGTAATCATCGTCATCATACATCCATAACCCATGATCAGTGACCATCATCATCATCACACATCCACTACCCATGACCATTATCATCATCACCATTACACATCTCCACGGATGACCAATGACCATCATCATCATCACACATCCTCAACCCATGACCAGAGACCATCACCATCACCAAATATCAACAACCCATGACCAATGACCATCATCGTCATCACACATCCACAACTCATCACCAGTGACCATCATCATCATTTATCCACAATCCATGAACAGTGACGATCATCATCATCACACATCCAAAACCAGTGACCAGTGACAATGATCATCATCATCATTAAACATCCTCAACGGATGACCAGTGACCATCATCATCATCACACATCTTCAACCCATGACCAGTGACCATCACCATCATCAAACATTCACAACCCATGAATAGAGACCATCATCATCATCACACATCCACAACACATGACCAGTGACCATCATCATCATCTTACGTCCTCAACCCATGACCAGTGACTATCATCACACATCCTCAACCCATGACTAGTACCATCATCATCATCACATCCTCAATCCATGACCAGTGAACATCATCACACATCCTCACCCCATGACCAATGACCATCACCATCACACATCCTCAACCCATGACCACTAACCATCATCACACATCTTTAAGCCATGACCAGTGACCATTATCTTCATCACATATCCACAACCCATGATCACTGACGATCATCACCATCATCACACATCCACAACTTATGGAGAGTAACCATCGTCGTCATACATCTACAACCTATGACCAGTGACAATCATCATCATCACACATCCCAACGCATGACCAGTTACCATTATCATCATCATCATTACACATCCACAACGTATGACCAGTAACCATCATCACCATCATCACACATCTACAACCCAAGACCAATGATCACCATCACCATCACACATCCAAAACCCATGACCAGAGACCATCATTATCATCCCACATCCTCAACCCATGAAGAGTGACCATCATCACGCATCCTGAACGCATTGCCAGTGACCATCGTCATACAACCTCTACCGATGGCCAGTGACCATCATCATAATCATAGATCCACAACCCATGACCAGTGACTATCATCATCATCACATATCCTAAACCCATGAACAGTGACAATCATCATCGTCACACATCCAGAACCCATGACCAGTGACCATCATCATCATCATTATCAAACAACCACATCGCATGACAAGTGACAATCATCCTCATCACACATCCTCAACCCATGACCAGAGACCATCAAAATCATCAAACATCCATAACCCATGACCAGTAACCATCATCATCACCACATATCCACAACCCATGACCCGTGACCATCATCATCATCACACATCCTCAACCCATGACCAATGACCATCATCACACATCCTCAACCCATGACCAGTGACCATCATCATAATCGCACATCCACAACCCATGACCAGTGACAATGATCATCATCATTAAACATCCACAACGGATGACCAGGGACAATCATCATCATCATACAGCCTAAACCAATGACCAGAGACCATCACCATCATCAAATATCCATAACCCATGAATAGAGAGCATCATCATCATCACACATCCACAACCCTTGCCCAGTGACCATGATCATCATCACACATCAACAATCCATGACCAGTGACCATCGTCATCAGAAATCCAAAACCCATGACTAGTGACCATCAACATCATCACACATCCACAACCCATGACCACTGACCAGCATCATCATCATTATCAAACATCCTCAATCGCATGACAAGTGACCATCACTGATCATCAAATATCCACAACCCATGACCAGTGACCATCATCATCATCATCATCACACATCCACAACCCATGACCAGTGACCATCATCATCATCGAACATCCTCAACCCACGACCAGTGACCATCATCATCATCACACATCCACAGCCCATGACCAGTGACCATCATCATCATCGCAAATCCTCAACCCCCTACCAGTGACCATCATCACACATCCTCAACCCATGACCAGTGATCATCATCATCATCAAACATCCTCAACCCATGACTAGTGAACATAATAACACATCCCCAACCCATAACCAATGACCATCATTATCATCTCACATCCTCAACCCATGACTAGTGACCATCATCATCATCACACATTCTCAACCTATAACCAGTGATCATCATCATCACACATCCAACACCCATGACCAGTGGCCATCATCACACATCTTCAACCCATGACCCGGTATCATCATCATCACATCCTCAACCCATGACCAGTGACAATCATCACACATCCTCAACCCATGACCATTGACAATCATCATCCTCACACATTCTCAACCCATGATCATTGACCATCATCATCATCACACATCCTCAACCCATGAGCAGTGACCATCATCATCAACACACATCCACAGCCCATGACCAGTGACCATCATCATCATCATCATTACCCCTCCACAACGGATGACAGGTGACCATCATCATCATCACACATCCTCAACCCATGATCAGTGAATCACCCATGATCAGTGACCATCATCATTTTCATCACACATCTTCAACCCATGACCGGTGACCATCATCATTATCACACATCCACAACCCATAACCAGTGACAATCATCATCATCATCATCATAGATCTACAAACCAAGACCAGTGACAATCATCAACATCACACATCCAAAATCCATGACCAGAGACCATCATCATCATCATATATCCTCAACCCATAACCAGTGACCATCATCATCACATATCCTGAACCCATGGCCAGTGACCATCGTCATACATCCTCAACCCATGGCCAGTAACCATCATCATAATTAAACATCCACAACCCATGACCAGTGACCATCATCATCATCATCACACATTCACAACCCATGACCAATGACCATCATCATCATCACACATCCACAACACATGACTAGTGACCATCGTCATCACACATCTACAACCCATGACTAGTGACCATCATCATTATCATCATCACACATCCATATCACATAACCAGTGACCATCATCATCATCACACATTCTTAAACCATTAACAGAGACCATCACCATCATCAAATATCTACAACCCATGACCAGTGACCATCATCATCATCACACATCCACAACTCATGACCAATGACCACCATCATCATCTCACATCCTCAACCCATGACCAGTGACCATCATCACACATCCTCAACCCATGACTAGTGACCATCCTCATCATCAGACATCCTCAACCCAGGACCAGTGAACATCATCACACATCCAAACCCCATGACCAATGACCATCACCATCAAACATCCAGAACCCATGACCACTGACCATCATCACACATCCTTAACCCATGACCAGTGACCATCATCATCATCACATATCCACAACCCATGATCACTGACGATGATCATCATCAAACATACACAAACCATGAACAATAACAATCGTCGTCATACATCTACCACCTATAACCAGTGACCATCATCATCATCATACATCCACAACGCATGACCAGTTACCATCATCATCATCATCATTACACATCCCAACGTATGACCAGTAACCATCATCATCATCATCACACATCTACAACCCAAGACCAGTGATGATCATCACCATCACACATCCAAATCCCATGACGTAAGACCATCATCATCATCCCAAATCCTCAACCCATGACCAGTGACCATCATCACACATCCTGAACCCATTGCCAGTGACCATAGTCATGCATCGTCAACCCATGACCAGTGACCATTATCATAATCAGAGATCCACATCCCATGACCAGTGACCATCATCATCACATATCCACAACCCATGAACAGTGACCATCATCATCGTCAGACATCCACAACCCGTGACCAGTGACCATCGTCATCAGAAATCCAAAACCCATGACTAGTGACCATCAACATCATCACACATCCACAACCCATGACCACTGACCAGCATCATCATCATTATCAAACATCCACATCGCATGACAAGTGACCATCATGATCATCACACATCCTCAACCCATTACCAGAGACCATCAAAATTCAGAATCATCCACAACCCATGACCAGTGACCATCATCATCATCGAACATCCTCAACCCACGACCAGTGACCATCATCATCATCACACATCCACAGCCCATGACCAGTGACCATCATCATCATCGCAAATCCTCAACCCCCTACCAGTGACCATCATCACACATCTTCAACCCATGACCAGTGGTCATCATCATCATCAAACATCCTCAACCCATGACTAGTGAACATAATAACACATCCCCAACCCATAACCAATGACCATCATTATCATCTCACATCCTCAACCCATGACTAGTGACCATCATCATCATCATATATTCTCAACCCATATCCAGTGATCATCATCATCACACATCCAACACCCATGACCAGTGGCCATCATCACACATCTTCAACCCATGACCCGGTATCATCATCATCACATCCTCAACCCATGACCAGTGACAATCATCACACATCCTCAACCCATGACCATTGACAATCATCATCCTCACACATTCTCAACCCATGATCATTGACCATCATCATCATCACACATCCTCAACCCATGACCAGTGACCATCATCATCAACACACATCCACAGCCCATGACCAGTGACCATCATCATCATCATCATTACCCCTCCACAACGGATGACAGGTGACCATCATCATCATCACACATCCTCAACCCATGATCAGTGAATCACCCATGATCAGTGACCATCATCATTTTCATCACACATCTTCAACCCATGACCGGTGACCATCATCATTATCACACATCCACAACCCATAACCAGTGACAATCATCATCATCATCATCATAGATCTACAAACCAAGACCAGTGACAATCATCAACATCACACATCCAAAATCCATGACCAGAGACCATCATCATCATCATATATCCTCAACCCATAACCAGTGACCATCATCATCACATATCCTGAACCCATGGCCAGTGACCATCGTCATACATCCTCAACCCATGGCCAGTAACCATCATCATAATTAAACATCCACAACCCATGACCAGTGACCATCATCATCATCATCACACATTCACAACCCATGACCAATGACCATCATCATCATCACACATCCACAACACATGACTAGTGACCATCGTCATCACACATCTACAACCCATGACCAGTGATCATCATCATCACACATCCACAACCCATGACTAGTGACCATCATCATTATCATCATCACACATCCATATCACATAACCAGTGACCATCATCATCATCACACATCCTTAAACCATTAACAGAGACCATCACCATCATCAAATATCTACAACCCATGACCAGTGACCATCATCATCATCACACATCCACAACTCATGACCAATGACCACCATCATCATCTCACATCCTCAACCCATGACCAGTGACCATCATCACACATCCTCAACCCATGACTAGTGACCATCCTCATCATCAGACATCCTCAACCCAGGACCAGTGAACATCATCACACATCCAAACCCCATGACCAATGACAATCACCTTCAAACATCCAGAACCCATGACCACTGACCATCATCACACATCCTTAACCCATGACCAGTGACCATCATCATCATCACATATCCACAACCCATGATCACTGACGATGATCATCATCATCAAACATACACAAATCATGAACAGTAACAATCGTCGTCATACATCTACCACCTATAACCAGTGACCATCATCATCATCACACATCCACAACGCATGACCAGTTACCATCATCATCATCATCTTCATTACACATCCCAACGTATGACCAGTAACCATCATCATCATCATCACACATCTACAACCCAAGACCAGTGATGATCATCACCATCACACATCCAAATCCCATGACCTAAGACCATCATCATCATCCCAAATCCTCAACCCATGACCAGTGACCATCATCACACATCCTGAACCCATTGCCAGTGACCATCGTCATGCATCGTCAACCCATGACCAGTGACCATTATCATAATCAGAGATCCACATCCCATGACCAGTGACCATCATCATCACATATCCACAACCCATGAACAGTGACCATCATCATCGTCAGACATCCACAACCCGTGACCAGTGACCATCGTCATCAGAAATCCAAAACCCATGGCTAGTGACCATCAACATCATCACACATCCACAACCCATGACCACTGACCAGCATCATCATCATTATCAAACATCCATATCGCATGACAAGTGACCATCATGATCATCACACATCCTCAACCCATTACCAGAGACCATCAAAATTCAGAATCATCCACAACCCATGACCAGTGACCATCATCATCATCATCATCACACATCCACAACCTATGACCAGTGACCATCATCATCATCGAACATCCTCAACCCACGACCAGTGACCATCATCATCATCACACATCCACAGCCCATGACCAGTGACCATCATCATCATCGCAAATCCTCAACCCCCTACCAGTGACCATCATCACACATCCTCAACCCATGACCAGTGGTCATCATCATCATCAAACATCCTCAACCCATGACTAGTGAACATAATAACACATCCCCAACCCATAACCAATGACCATCATTATCATCTCACATCCTCAACCCATGACTAGTGACCATCATCATCATCATATATTCTCAACCCATATCCAGTGATCATCATCATCACACATCCAACACCCATGACCAGTGGCCATCATCACACATCTTCAACCCATGACCCGGTATCATCATCATCACATCCTCAACCCATGACCAGTGACAATCATCACACATCCTCAACCCATGACCATTGACAATCATCATCCTCACACATTCTCAACCCATGATCATTGACCATCATCATCATCACACATCCTCAACCCATGACCAGTGACCATCATCATCATCATCATTACCCCTCCACAACGGATGACAGGTGACCATCATCATCATCACACATCCTCAACCCATGATCAGTGAATCACCCATGATCAGTGACCATCATCATTTTCATCACACATCTTCAACCCATGACCGGTGACCATCATCATTATCACACATCCACAACCCATAACCAGTGACAATCATCATCATCATCATCATAGATCTACAAACCAAGACCAGTGACAATCATCAACATCACACATCCAAAATCCATGACCAGAGACCATCATCATCATCATATATCCTCAACCCATAACCAGTGACCATCATCATCACATATCCTGAACCCATGGCCAGTGACCATCGTCATACATCCTCAACCCATGGTCAGTAACCATCATCATAATTAAACATCCACAACCCATGACCAGTGACCATCATCATCATCATCACACATTCACAACCCATGACCAATGACCATCATCATCATCACACATCCACAGCACATGACTAGTGACCATCGTCATCACACATCTACAACCCATGACCAGTGATCATCATCATCACACATCCACAACCCATGACTAGTGACCATCATCATTATCATCATCACACATCCATATCACATAACCAGTGACCATCATCATCATCACACATCCTTAAACCATTAACAGAGACCATCACCATCATCAAATATCTACAACCCATGACCAGTGACCATCATCATCATCACACATCCACAACTCATGACCAATGACCACCATCATCATCTCACATCCTCAACCCATGACCAGTGACCATCATCACACATCCTCAACCCATGACTAGTGACCATCCTCATCATCAGACATCCTCAACCCAGGACCAGTGAACATCATCACACATCCAAACCCCATGACCAATGACCATCACCTTCAAACATCCAGAACCCATGACCACTGACCATCATCACACATCCTTAACCCATGACCAGTGACCATCATCATCATCACATATCCACAACCCATGATCACTGACGATGATCATCATCATCAAACATACACAAACCATGAACAGTAACAATCGTCGTCATACATCTACCACCTATAACCAGTGACCATCATCATCATCACACATCCACAACGCATGACCAGTTACCATCATCATCATCATCATCATTACACATCCCAACGTATGACCAGTAACCATCATCATCATCATCACACATCTACAACCCAAGACCAGTGATGATCATCACCATCACACATCCAAATCCCATGACCTAAGACCATCATCATCATCCCAAATCCTCAACCCATGACCAGTGACCATCATCACACATCCTGAACCAATTGCCAGTGACCATCGTCATGCATCGTCAACCCATGACCAGTGACCATTATCATAATCAGAGATCCACATCCCATGACCAGTGACCATCATCATCACATATCCACAACCCATGAACAGTGACCATCATCATCGTCAGACATCCACAACCCGTGACCAGTGACCATCGTCATCAGAAATCGAAAACCCATGACTAGTGACCATCAACATCATCACACATCCACAACCCATGACCACTGACCAGCATCATCATCATTATCAAACATCCACATCGCATGACAAGTGACCATCATGATCATCACACATCCTCAACCCATTACCAGAGACCATCAAAATTCAGAATCATCCACAACCCATGACCAGTGACCATCATCATCATCATCATCACACATCCACAACCCATGACCAGTGACCATCATCATCATCGAACATCCTCAACCCACGACCAGTGACCATCATCATCATCACACATCCACAGCCCATGACCAGTGACCATCATCATCATCGCAAATCCTCAACCCCCTACCAGTGACCATCATCACACATCCTCAACCCATGACCAGTGGTCATCATCATCATCAAACATCCTCAACCCATGACTATTGAACATAATAACACATCCCCAACCCATAACCAATGACCATCATTATCATCTCACATCCTCAACCCATGACTAGTGACCATCATCATCATCATATATTCTCAACCCATATCCAGTGATCATCATCATCACACATCCAACACCCATGACCAGTGGCCATCATCACACATCTTCAACCCATGACCCGGTATCATCATCATCACATCCTCAACCCATGACCAGTGACAATCATCACACATCCTCAACCCATGACCATTGACAATCATCATCCTCACACATTCTCAACCCATGATCATTGACCATCATCATCATCACACATCCTCAACCCATGACCAGTGACCATCATCATCAACACACATCCACAGCCCATGACCAGTGACCATCATCATCATCATCATTACCCCTCCACAACGGATGACAGGTGACCATCATCATCATCACACATCCTCAACCCATGATCAGTGAATCACCCATGATCAGTGACCATCATCATTTTCATCACACATCTTCAACCCATGACCGGTGACCATCATCATTATCACACATCCACAACCCATAACCAGTGACAATCATCATCATCATCATCATAGATCTACAAACCAAGACCAGTGACAATCATCAACATCACACATCCAAAATCCATGACCAGAGACCATCATCATCATCATATATCCTCAACCCATAACCAGTGACCATCATCATCACACATCCTGAACCCATGGCCAGTGACCATCGTCATACATCCTCAACCCATGGCCAGTAACCATCATCATCATCATCACACATTCACAACCCATGACCAATGACCATCATCATCATCACACATCCACAACACATGACTAGTGACCATCGTCATCACACATCTACAACCCATGACCAGTGATCATCATCATCACACATCCACAACCCATGACTAGTGACCATCATCATTATCATCATCACACATCCATATCACATAACCAGTGACCATCATCATCATCACACATCCTTAAACCATTAACAGAGACCATCACCATCATCAAATATCTACAACCCATGACCAGTGACCATCATCATCATCACACATCCACAACTCATGACCAATGACCACCATCATCATCTCACATCCTCAACCCATGACCAGTGACCATCATCACACATCCTCAACCCATGACTAGTGACCATCCTCATCATCAGACATCCTCAACCCAGGACCAGTGAACATCATCACACATCCAAACCCCATGACCAATGACCATCACCATCAAACATCCAGAACCCATGACCACTGACCATCATCACACATCCTTAACCCATGACCAGTGACCATCATCATCATCACATATCCACAACCCATGATCACTGACGATGATCATCATCATCAAACATACACAAACCATGAACAGTAACAATCGTCGTCATACATCTACCACCTATAACCAGTGACCATCATCATCATCACACATCCACAACGCATGACCAGTTACCATCATCATCATCATCATCATTACACATCCCAACGTATGACCAGTAACCATCATCATCATCATCACACATCTACAACCCAAGACCAGTGATGATCATCACCATCACACATCCAAATCCCATGACCTAAGACCATCATCATCATCCCAAATCCTCAACCCTTGACCAGTGACCATCATCACACATCCTGAACCCATTGCCAGTGACCATCGTCATGCATCGTCAACCCATAACCAGTGACCATTATCATAATCAGAGATCCACATCCCATGACCAGTGACCACCATCATCATCACATATCCACAACCCATGAACAGTGACCATCATCATCGTCAGACATCCACAACCCGTGACCAGTGACCATCGTCATCAGAAATCCAAAACCCATGACGAGTGACCATCAACATCTTCACACATCCACAACCCATGACCACTGACCAGCATCATCATCATTATCAAACATCCACATAGCATGACAAGTGACCATCATGATCATCACACATCCTCAACCCATTACCAGAGACCATCAAAATTCAGAATCATCCATAACCCATGACCAGTGACCATCATCATCATCACACATCCACAGCCCATGACCAGTGACCATCATCATCGTCACACATCCTCAACCCATGACCAGTGGCTATCATCACACATCCTCAACCCTTGACTAGTGACCATCATCATCATCACACATACACAACCCGTGACCAGTGACAATGATCATCATCATCATTAAACATCCACAACGTATGACCTGTGACCATCATCATCATAACACATCCACAACCCTTGACCAGTGACCATCATCATAATTATCACACATCTACAAACCACGACCAGTGACCATCATCACAATCACACATTATCAACTCTTGACCAGTACCCATCATCATCACCATCACAGATTTTCAACCCATGACCAGTGACAATAATCATCATCACACATCCTCAATCCATGGCCTGTGACAATCATCACACATCCTCAACCCAGTACCAGTGACCATCATCATCATCACACATCCACAACCCATGACCAGTGACCATCATCATCATTACACATCCACAACCCTTGACCAGTGACCATCATCATCATCACACATCCATAACCCATGACCAGTAGCCATCGTCATCATGCATCCACAGCCCATGACAAATGATCATCATCATCATCACACATCCACTACCCATGACGAGTGACCATTATCCTCAGAACCATTGCACATCCACAACGGATGAGCAGTGACCATCATCATCATCACACATCCTCAACCCATTATCAGTGACCATCACTATAATAATACATCCAAAACCCATGACAAATGACCATCATCATAATCACACATGCAAAACCCATGACCAGTGACCATCATCATCATCACATATCCACAACCCATGACCAGTGACCATCATCATCATCACACATCCACAACCCATGACCAGTGACCATTATCATCATCACACATCCTGAACCCATGACCAGTGACCATCGTCATCACACATCCACAACCCATGACCAGTGACCATCATCATCAGCATATATCCATCATCATCACACATCTATATCGCATGACGAGTGACCATCATCATCATCACACATCCTCAACCAATAACCAATGACCATCACCATCATCAAATATCCACAACCCATGACCAGTGACCATCACATCCATCACGCATCCACAACACATGACCAATGACCATCATCATCGTGGCACATCCTTAACCCATGACCAGTGACCATCATAACACATCCTCAACCCATGAACAGTGACCAACATCATCATCACACATCCTCAATCCA
Source organism: Panulirus ornatus (assembly GCF_036320965.1). NCBI lineage: Eukaryota > Metazoa > Arthropoda > Malacostraca > Decapoda > Palinuridae > Panulirus > Panulirus ornatus. The sequence continues at coordinate 30,922,144 of NC_092273.1, forward strand.
AGACTAGTGACCATCATCATCATCACACATTCTCATGACCAGTGATCATCATCATCACACATCCACAACCCATGACCAATGGCCATCATCACACATCTTCAACCCATGACCAGAGATAATCATCATCACACATCCTCAACCCATGACCAGTGACCATCGTCACACTTCCTCAACCCATGACCATTGACCATCATCATCTCCACACATCCCCAACCCACGACCATTGACCATCATCATCATCACACACCCTCAAACCATGACCAGTGACCATCATCATCACACATCCACAACCCAAGACCAGTCACCATCATCATCATCATTACACATCCACAACGGATGACCAGTGACCATCATCATCATCACACATCCTCAACCAATGATCAGTTACCATCATCATTTTCATCACACATCTTCAACCCATGACCGGTGACCATCATCATCATCACACATCCACAACCCATAGCCAGTGATTATCATCATCATCATCATCATCATCATCATCACACATCTACAACCCAAGACCAGTGACAATCATCACCATCACACATCCAAAACCCATGACAAGAGACCAGCATCACCATAACATTCCTTAACTCATGACCAGTGACCATCATTATCACATATCCTGAACCCATTGCCAGTGACCATCATCATACATCCTCAACCCATGACCAGTGACCATTATCATTATCACACATCCACATCCCATGACCAGTGACCATCATCATTATCACACATCCACAACCCATGACCAGTGACCATCATCATCAACACACATCCACAGCCCATGACCAGTGACCATCGTCATCAAACATCCACAACCCATGACCAGTGACCACCATCATCATCACACATCCACAACCCATGACCAGTGACCATCATCATTATCATCATCACACATCCACAACGCATAACCAGTGACCATCATCACAGATCCTCAACCCATGACAATAGACCAGCGCCTTCATCAAATATCTACAACCCATGACCAGTGACCATCATCATGAAACATCCAAAACCCATGACCAGTGACCATCATCATCATCATACATCCTCAACCCATGACCAGTGACCATCATTACACATCCTCAACCCATGACCAGTGAACATAATCTTCACACATCCTCAACCCATGACCAGTGAACATCATCACACATCCTCAACCCATGACCAACGACCATCACCATCACACATCCTCAACCCATGACCAGTGACCATCATCACACATCCTCAACCTATAACCAGTGACCATCCTCATCATCACCTATCCACAACCCATGATCACTGACCATCACCATCACACATCCACAACCCATGAACAGTAACCATCGTCATCACATATCTACAACCCATTACCAGTGACCATCATAATCATCTCACATCCACAACCCATGACCAGTGACCATCATCATCATCATCATTACACATCCACAACGGATGACCAGTACCCATCATCATCAACATCACACATCTACAACCCAAGACCAGTGACCATTATCACCATCACACATCCAAAACCCATAACCAGAGACCATCATCATCCCACATCCTCAACCCATGACCAGTGACCCTCATCATCACACATCCTGAACCCATTGCCAGTGACCATCGTACATCCTCAACCCGTGACCAGTGACCATCATCATATTCACACATCCACAACCAGTGACCAGTGAACATCATCATGTTCACATATCCACAACCCATGAATAGTGACCATCATCATCGTCACACATCCACAACCCATGACCAGTGACCATCGTCATCACACATCCACAACCCGTGACCAGTGACCGTCATTATCACACATCCACAACCCATGTCCAATGACCATCATCATCATCATCATCATCAAAAATCCACAACTCATGACCAGTGACCATCATCATCATCACACATCCTTAACCCATGACCAGAGACCCTCACCATCATCAAACATGCACAATCAATGACCAGTGACCATAATCATCATCACACATCCAAAACTCTCTACCAGTGACAATCATCATCATAACACAACCTCAACCCATGACCAGTGACCATCATCGCACACCCTCAACCCATGACCAGTGACCATCATCATCATCATCATCACATATCCACAACCCATGAACAGTAACCATCGTCGACATAAATCTGCAACCCATGACCAGTGACAATCATCATCATCACACATCCACAACCCATGACCAGTTACCATCATCATCATCATCATTACACAGCCATAACCTATGACCAGGAACCATCATCATCATCATCACACATATACAACCCAAGACCAGTGACCATCATTACCATCACACATCCAAAACCCATGACCAGAGACCATCATCATCATCCCACATCCTCAACCCATGAAAAGTGACACTCTTCATCACACATCCTGAACTCATTGTCGGTGACCATCGTCATACATCCAAAACCCATGACCAGTGACCATAATCATAATCAGAGATCCACAACCCATGACCAGTGACCATCATCATTATCACATATCCACAACCCATGAAATATGACCATCATCATCGTCACACATCCACAACCCATGACCACTGACCATCGTCATCATACATCCACAACACATGACTAGTAACCATCATCATCATCACGAATTCACAACCCATGACCAGTGACCATCATCATCATCATCATCATCACACATCCACATTGCATGACCAGTGACCATCATCATCATCACACATCCTCAACCCATGACCAGAGACCAACACAATCATCAAACATCCATAACCCATGACCAGGGACCTTCATCATCATCACACATCCACAACCCATAACCAGTAACCATCATCATTATCACACATCCTCAACCCATGACCAGTGACAATCATCACAACTCCTCAAACCATGACCAGTGTCCATCATCATCATCACATATCCTCAATCCATGACCAGTGAACACCATAACACCTCCTCAATCCATACCCAATGACCATCATTATCATCTCACATCCTTAACCCATGGCCAGTGACCATCATCATCAATCATCCTCAACCCATGAAAAGTGATTATCATCACAAATCCACAACCAATAACTAATAGCCATCATCACATATCCTCAACCCATGACCATTGACCATCATCATCACCACACATTCTCAACCCATGACCATTGACCATCATCATCATCATACATCCTCAACCCGTGACCATTGACGATCATCACACATCCTCAACTCATGAGCAGTGACCATCATCATCATGAAACATTCACAGCCCATGACCAGCGACCATCATCACCATCACACATCCACGACCCATGACCAGTCACCATCATTATTATATATACACAACCCATGACCAATGACCATCATCACCATCACACATCCACAATCCATGATCAGTGACCATCATCATCATCACACATCCTCAACCCATGGGCAGTGACCATCATCATGTTCATCATCACATATCTACAACGCATGAGCAGTCACCATCATCATCATCACACATCCACAACTCATGACTAGTGATCATCATCATCATTACACATACACAACAGATGACCAGTGACCATCATCATCTCACATCCTTAACCCATGACCAGTGACCATCATTATCACACATCCTGAACCCACTGCCAGTGACCATCATCATACATCCTCAACCCATGACCAGTGACCATCATCATAATTACACATCCACAGCCCATGACCAGTGACCATCATCATTATCACACATCCACAACCCATGACCAGTAACCATCGTCATCATACATCCACAACCAATGAGCAGTGACCATCATCATCCTCAAACATCCACAACCCATGACTAGTGACCATGATCATCATCATCATTACACATCCACAACGGATGACCAGTGACCATCATCATCATCACACATCCTCAACCCATAACAAGTGACCATCACCATCATCAAACATCCACAACCCATGACCAGTGACCATCATCATCACACATCCAAAACCCATTACCAGTGACCATCATCATCTTCACACACATTCTCGACCCATGACCAGTGACCATCATCACCATCACACATCCACGACCCATGACCAGTCACCATCATCATCATAACAAATCCACAACCTATGACCAGTGACCATCATCACTATCACATATCCACAACCCATGACCAGTGATGATCATCATCATAACATATCCTCAACCTATGACCAGAGACCATCATCATCATCATCATCATCACACATCTACAACCCATGACCAGTGACCATCATCATCATCACAAATCCACATACTATGACTAGTGACCATCATCATCATAACACATCCACAACCCATGACCAGTGACCATCATCATCATTAACACACATCTACAACCCAAGACCTGTCACCATCATCACAATCACACATCAACAATCCATGACCAGTGACCATTATCGTCATCACATATACTCAACCCATGACCAGTTACAATCATCATCACATATCCCCAACCCATGGCCATTGACAATCATCACACATCCGCACCCATTACCAGTGACCATCATCATTATCACATATCCACAAACCATGATCAGTGACCATCATCATCATCACACATCCACAACCCATGACCAGATACAATCATCATCATCACACATCCAAAACCCATGACCAGTAACCATCGTAATCGCACATCCACAACCCATGACCAGTGACAATCATCCTCAAACATCCAAAACCCATAACCAGTGTCCATCATCATCATCATCATCATCACATATCCCCAACGCATGACCAGTTACAAACATCATCATCACACATCCTCAACCCATGACCAGAAAACATCACCATCAAACACCCACAACCCATGACCAGTGACCATAATCACAAATCCTCTACCCACGACCAGTGACCATCATCACAAATCCTCAACCCATGACCAGTGACCATCATCATTATACATCCACAACCCATGACCAGTGAACATCATAACACATCTTCAACCCATGACCAGTGATCATCTTCATCACACATCCTCAACCCATGACCAGTGACCATCATTACACATCTTCAACCCATGACCATTGACCATCAACATCAGCACACATCCTTAACAGATGACCATTGACCATCATCATTATCACACATCCTCAACCCATGACCAGTAACCATCATCATCATCACACATCCGAAACCCATAACCAGTGACCATCATCATCATCTTCATTACACATCCACAACGGATGACCAGTGACCATCATCATCACACATGCTCAACCTATGATCAGTGACCATCATTTTCATGACACCTCTACAACACATGATCAGTGACCATCATCATCATCACTCATCCATAACCCATAACCAGTGACCATCATCATCATCATCATCACACATCTACATCCCAAGACAAGTGACCATCATCACCATCAAACATCCAAAACCCATAACCAGACACCATCATGATCACACATCCTCATCCCATGACCAGTGACCATCATCATCACACATCCTGAACCCATGGCCAATGAACACCGTCATACATGCTCAACCCATGGACAGTGACCATCATCATAATCACACTGCCACAACTCATGAACAGTGACAATCATCATCATCACATATCGACAAAACATGACCAGTGACCATTATCATCATCACACACCGACAGCCCATGACCAGTGACCATCGTCATCACACATCCATAACCCATGACCAGTGACCATCATCATCATCAGACAACCACTACCCATGACCAGTGACCATCATTATCATCATCACACATCCACAACGCATAACCAGTGACCATCATCATCACACATCCTCAACCCATGACCATAGACCATCACCATCATCAAATATCTACAACCCATAACCAGTGACCATCATCATCACAACACATCCAAAACCCATGACCAGTGACCATCATCATCATCACACATCCTCAACCCAAGACCAGAGACCAACATCACACATCCTCAACCCAAGACCAGTGACCATCATCATCATCAACCATCCTCAACCAAAGACCAATGAACATTATCACACATCCTCATCCCATGACCAATAACCATCACCATCACCCATCCTCAACCCATGACCAGTGACCATCATCACACATCCTCAATCCATGACCAGTGACCATATTCATCATCACACATCCAAACCCATTCGCGCTGACCATCATCAACATCACACATCCACAACCCATGAACTGTAACCAACGTCATCACACATCTATAACCCATGACCAGTGACCATCATCACCATCACACATCCACGACCCACGACCAGTGACCATCATCATCATCATCATACATCCCCAACCAATAACCAGTGACAATCGTCACCATCACACATTCACAATCCATGACCAGTGACCATTATCATCATCACACATCCAAAACCAATGACTAGTGACCATCATAATCAGCACACATCCACAACCCATGATCAGTGACCATCATCATCATCATCAAACATCTACAACCCAAGACCAGTGACCATCATCACAACCACACATCAACAGCACATGACCTGTGACCATCCTCATCATCACATATCCTTTACCGATGACCAGTGACCATCATCATCAAACATCCTCAACCCATCGCCAGTGACAATCATCACACATCTTCAACCCATTACCAGTTACCATCATCATCATCACACATCCACGGCCCATGAACAGTGAGCATCATCATAATCACACAACCACAACCCATGACCAGTGGCCATCATCATCATTACAAATCCACAACCCATGACCAGTAACCATCTTCATCATACATCCTCACCCAATGGCCTGTGACCATGATCATGATCAAGCATCCACAACCCATGACTAGTGATCGTGATCATCATCATCATTACACATCCACAACGGATGACCAGTGACCATCATCATCATCACACATCCTCAACCCATGGCAAGTGACCATCACCATCATCAAACATCCACAACCCATGAACAGTGGCCATCATCATCATCACAAATCCACAACCCATGAGCAGAGACCATCAATATCATCTCAAATCCAAAACCCATGACCAGTGACCATCATCATCTTCACACACATTCTCGACCCATGACCAGTGACCATCATCATCATCACACATCCACGACCCATGACCAGTGACCATCATCATCATAACAAATCCACAACCCATGACCAGTGACTATCATAACTATCACACATCCACAACCCATGACCAGTGATGATCATCATCATAACATATCCTCAACACATGACCAGAGACCATCATCATCATCATCATCATCACACATCTACAACCTATGATCAGTGACCATCATCATCATCACAAATCCACATACAATGACTAGTGACCATCATCATCATAACACATCCACAACCCATGACCAGTGACCATCATCATCATCATCATCACACATCTACAACCCATGACCTGTCTCCATCATCACAATCACATATCAACAATCCATGACCAGTGACCATTATCATCACCACATATTCTCAACCCATGACCAGTTACAATCATCATCATCACATATCCCAACCCATGGCCATTTACAATCATCAAACATCCTCAGCCCTTTACCAGTGACCATCATCATTATCACATATCAACAACCCATGACCAGTGACAATCATCATCAAACATCCAAAACTCATGACCAGTAACCATCGTAATAGCACATCTAAAACCCATGACCAGTGAACATCATTATCACAAATCCACAACCCATAACCAGTGACCATCATCATCATCATCATCACATATCCACAACGCATGACCAGTTACAAACATCATCATCACACATCCTCAACCCAAGACTAGAGACCATCACCATCATCAAACATCCCACAATCCATGACCAGTGACCATCATCATCACAAATCCTCAATCCACGACCAGTGACCATCATCAAACATCCTCAACCCATGACCAGTGACCATCATCATCATCACACATCCACAACCCATGACCAGTGAACATCATCATCATAAAAAATCCACAACCCATGACCAGTGACTTTCATCACCATCACACATCCACAACCCATGACCAGTGATGATCATCATCATAACATATCCTCAACACATGACCAGAGACCATCATCATCATCAAATATCCACAACCCATGACCAGTGACAATCATCATCATCACACATCCAAAGCTCATGACAAGTAACCATCCTAATCGCACATCCACAACCCAGAACCAGTGACCATCATCCTCACACATCCACAACCCTTGACCAGTGACCATCATCATCATCATCATCAAATATCCACAACGCATGACCAGTTACAAACATCATCACAGATCCTCAACCCATGACTAGAGAACATTACCATCATCAAACACCCACAATCGATGACCAGTGACCATTATCATCACAAATCCTCAACCCACGACCACTGACCATCATCACACATCCTCAACCCATGACCATTGACCATCATCATCATCACTAATCCATATACCATGACTAGTGACCATCATCATCACAACACATCCACAACCCATGACCAGTGACCATCATCATCATCACTAATCCATATACCATGACTAGTGACCATCATCATCACAACACTTCCACAACCCATGACCAGTGACCATCATCATCATCACACATCTACAACCCAAGACCTGTCTCCATCATCACAATCACATATCAACAATCCATGACCAGTGACCATTATCATCACCACATATTCTCAACCCATGACCAGTTACAAATCATTACCACATACCCTCAACCCATGGCCATTTACAATCATCACACATCCCCAACCCATTACCAGTGACCATCATCATTATCACATATCCACAACCCATGACCAGTGACCATCATCATCATCAAATATCCACAACCCATGACCAGTGACAATCATCATCATCACACATCCAAAGCTCATGACAAGTAACCATCCTAATCGCACATCCACAACCCAGAACCAGTGACCATCATCCTCACACATCCACAACCCTTGACCAGTGACCATCATCATCATCATCATCAAATATCCACAACGCATGACCAGTTACAAACATCATCACAGATCCTCAACCCATGACTAGAGAACATTACCATCATCAAACACCCACAATCGATGACCAGTGACCATTATCATCACAAATCCTCAACCCACGACCACTGACCATCATCACACATCCTCAACCCATGACCAGTAACCATCATCATCATCACACATCCACAACCCATGACCAGTGAACATCATAACACATCTTCAACCCATGACCAGTGATCATCATCACACATCCTCAACCTATGACCAGTGACCATCATCACACATCTTTAACCCATGACCATTGACCATCATCATCAGCACACATCCTTAACCGATGACCATTGACCATCATCATTATCACACATTCTCAACCCATGAGCAGTGACCATCATCATCATCACACATCCACATGCCATGACCAGTGACCATCATCATCATCATCATTACACATCCACAACGGATGACCAGTGACCATCATCACACATGCTCAACCCATGATCAGTGACCATCATCATTTTCATCACACATCTACAACACATGGCCAGTGACCATCATCATCTTCACACATCCACAACCCATAACCAGTGACAACTATCATCATCATCGCACATCTACATCCCAAGACCAGTGACCATCATCACCATCACACATCCAAAACCCATGACCAGACACCATCATGATCACACATCCTCAACCCATGACCAGTGACCATCATCATAATCACACATCCACAACTCATGACCAGTGACCATCATCATCATCACATATCGACAAAACATGATCAGTGACCATCATCATCATCACAAACCCACAGCCCATGACCTGTGACGATTGTCATCACACATCCACAACCCATGACCAGTGACCATCATCATCATCACACATCCACAACCCATGACCAGTGACCATCATTATTATCGCACATCCAAAACGCATAACCAGTGACCATCATCATCACACATCCTCAACCCATGACCATAGACCATCACCACCATCAAATATCTACAACCTATGACCAGTGACCATCATCATTACGACATATCCAAAACCTATGACCAGTGACCATCATCATCACACATCCTCAACCCAAAACCAGTGACCCTCATCACACATCCTCAACCAAAGACCAGTGACCATCATCATCAAACATCCTCAACCCATGACCAATGAACATTATCACACATCCTCAACCCATGAACAATGACCATCACCATCACACATCCTCAACCCATGACCAGCGGCCATCATCACACATCCTCAACCCATGACCAGTGACCATATTCATCACACATCCAAAACCCATTAGCACTGACAATCATCATCACACATCCACAACCCATGAACAGTAACCAACGTCACCACACATCTACAACCCAAGACCAGTGACCATCATCACCATCACACATCCACGACCCATGACCAGTGACCATCATCATCATCATCATACATCCACAACCCATAACCAGTGACCATCTTCACCATCACACATCCACAATGCATGACCAGTGACCATCATCATCATCACACATCCTCAACCCATGACCAGTTACCATCATGATCATCATCAGCACACATCTACAACTAATGTCCAGTGACCATTATCATCACACATCCAAAACCAATGACTAGTGACCATCATAATCAGCACACATCCACAACCTATGACCATTGACCATCATCATCATCATCACACATCTACAACCCAAGACCAGTGACCATCATCACAACCACACATCAACAGCACATGACCAGTGACCATCCTCATCGTCCCATAACCAGTGACAATCATCATCATCACACATCCTCAACCCATAGCCAGTGACAATCATCACAAATCTTCAACCCATTACCAGTTACCATCATCACCACACATCCACGGCCGATGACCAGTGAGCATCATCATAATCACACATTCACAACCCATGACCAGTGGCCATCATCATCATTACACATCCACAGCCCATGACCAGTAACCATCGTCATCATACATCCACAACGAATGACCAGTAACCATCATCATCATCAAACATTAACAAACCATGACTAGTGATCATGATCATCATCATCATTACACATCCACAACGGATGACCAGTGACCATCATCATCATCACATCCTCAACTAATGGAGAGTGACCATCACCATCATCAAACATCCACAACCCATGAACAGTGACCATCATCATCATCACACATCCACAACCTTTGACCAGTGACCATCATCATCATCACACATCCAAAACCCATGACCAGTGACCATCATCATCATCACACACATTCTCGACCCATTACCAGTTACCATCATCATCATCACACATCCAAGGCCCATGACCAGTGAGCATCATCATAATCACACATCCACAACCCATGACTAGTGGCCATCATCATCATCACATATCCACAGCCCATGACCAGAAACCATCTTCATCATACATCCAAAACCAATGACCATTAACCATCATCATCATGAAACATCCACAACCCATGACTAGTGATCATGATCATCATCATTACACATTCACAACGGATGACCAGTGACCATCATCATCATCACACTTCCTCAACTAAGGGAGAGTGACCATCACCATCAAACATCCACAACCCATGAACAGTGACCATCATCATCATCACACATCCACAACCCGTGACCAGCGACCATCATCATCATCACACATCCAAAACCCATGACCAGTGACCATCATCATCATCACACACATTCTCGACCCATGACCAGTGACCATCATCACCATCACACATCCACGACCCATGACCAGTGACCATCATCATCATAACAAATCCACAACCCATGACCAGTGACCATCATCATCATCACACACATTCTCGACCCATGAACAGTGACCATCATCACCATCACAGATCCACGACCCATGACCAGTGACCATCATCATCATAACAAATCTACAACCCATGACCAGTGACTATCATCACCATCCAACATCCACAACCCATGACCAGTGATGATCATCATCATAACATATCCTCAACCCATGACCAGAGACCATCATCGTCATCATCATCATCATTATCATCATCACACATCTACAACCCATGACCAGTGACCATCACATCATCATTCATCAGAAATCCACATACCATGAGTAGTGACCATCATCATCATAACACATCCACAACCCATGACCAGTGACCATCATCATCATCATCATCATCACGCATCTACAACCCAAGACCTGTCACCATCATCAAAATCACACATCAACAATCCATGACTAGTGACCATTATCATCATCAGATATTCTCAACCCATAAACAGTTACAATCATCATCATCACATATCCCCAACCAATGGCCATTTACAATCATCACACATCCTCAACCTATTACCAGTGACCATCATTATTATCACATATCCACAACCCATGACCAATGAACATTATCACATATCCTCAACCCATGAACAATGACCATCACCATCACACATCCTCAACCCATGACCAGCGACCATCATCACACATCCTTAACCCATGACCAGTGACCATATTCATCACACATCCAAAACCCATTAGCACTGACAATCATCATCACACATCCACAACCCATGAACAGTAACCGTCACCACACATCTACAACCCATGACCAGTTACAATCATCACCATCACACATCCACGACCCATGACCAGTGACCATCATCATCATCATCATACATCCACAACCCATAACCAGTGACCATCTTCACTATCACACATCCACAATGAATGACCAGTGACCATCATCATCATCACACATCCTCAACCCATGACCAGTCACCTTCATGATCAATCATCAGCACACATCTACAACTTATGTCCAGTGACCATTATCATCATCACACATCCAAAACCAATGACTAGTGACCATCATAATCAGCACACATCCACAACCTATGACCATTGACCATCATCATCATCATCACACATCTACAACCCAAGACCAGTGACAATCATCACAACCACACATCAACAGCACATGACCAGTGACCATCCTCATCGTCCCATGACCAATGACAATCATCATCTTCACACATCCTCAAACCATAGCCAGTGACAATCATCACAAATCTTCAACCCATTACCAGTTACCATCATCATCACCACACATCCACGGCCGATGACCAGTGAGCATCATCATAATCACACATCCACAACCCATGACCAGTGGCCATCATCATCATTACACATCCACAGCCCATGACCAGTAACCATCGTCATCATACATCCACAACCAATGACCAGTAACCATCATCATCATCAAACATTAACAAACCATGACTAGTGATCATGATCATCATCATCATTACACATCCACAACGGATGACCAGTGACCATCATCATCATCACACATCCTCAACTAATGGAGAGTGACCATCACCATCATCAAACATCCACAACCCATGAACAGTGACCATCATCATCATCACACATCCACAACCCTTGACCAGTGACCATAATCATCATCACACATCCAAAACCCATGACCAGTAACCATCATCATCATCACACACATTCTCGACCCATTACCAGTTACCATCATCATCATCACACATCCACGGCCCATGACCAGTGAGCATCATCATAATCACACATCCACAACTCATGACCAGTGGCCATCATCATCATTACACATCAACAGCCCATGACCAGTAACCATCGTCATCATACATCCACAACCAATGACCATTAACCATCATCATCATGAAACATCCACAACCCATGACTAGTGATCATGATCATCATCATCATTACACATCCACAACGGATGACCAGTGACCATCATCATCATCACACTTCCTCAACTAAGGGAGAGTGACCATCACCATCAAACATCCACAACCCATGAACAGTGACCATCATCATCATCACACATCCACAACCCGTGACCAGCGACCATCATCATCATCACACATCCAAAACCCATGACCAGTGACCATCATCATCATCACACACATTCTCGACCCATGACCAGTGACCATCATCACCATCACACATCCACGACCCATGACCAGTGACCAACATCATCATAACAAATTTACAACCCATGACCAGTGACTATCATCACCATCCAACATCCACAACCCATGACCAGTGATGATCATCATCATAACATATCCTCAACCCATGACCAGAGACCATCATCGTCATCATCATCATCATCATTATCATCATCATCATCATCACACATCTACACCCATGACCAGTGACCATCACATCATCATCTGAAATCCACATACCATGAGTAGTGACCATCATCATCATAACACATCCACAACCCATTACCAGTGACCATCATCATCATCATCATCATCATCACGCATCTACAACCCAAGACCTGTCACCATCATCACAATCACACATCAACAATCCATGACTAGTGACCATTATCATCATCAGATATTCTCAACCCATAACCAGTTACAATCATCATCATCACATATCCCCATCCAATGGCCATTTACAATCATCACACATCCTCAACCTTTTACCAGTGACCATCATTATTATCACATATCCACAACCCATGACCAATGACCATCATCATCATCACACATCCACATCCCATGACCAGTGACAATCATCATCATCACACATCGAAAACCCATGACCAGTGACCATCATCATCACATATCCACAACCCATGACCAGTGACCATCATCATCATCATCATCATCATCATCATCATCACATATCCACAACGCATGACCGGTTACAAACATCATCATCACACATCCTCAACCCATGACCAGAGAACATCACCATCATCAAAAACCCACAACTCATGACCAGTGACCATCATCATCATCATTACATATCCACACCGGATGACCAGTGACCATCATCATTTTCATGACACCTATACAACACATGACCAGTGACCATCATCATTTTCATCACACCTATACAACACATGACCAGTGACCATCATCATCATCACACATCCACAACCCATTACCAGTGACTATCATCATCATCATCACACATCTACATCCTAAGATCAGTGACCATCATCACCATCACACATCCAAAACCCATGACCAGACACCATCATGATCACACATCCTCAACCCATGACCAGTGACAATCATCATCACACATCCTGAACCCATGGCCAGTGACCAACGTCATACATCCTCAACTCATGACCAGTGACCATCATCATAATCACACACCAAAAACTCATGACCAGTGACCATCATCATCATCACATATCGACAAAACATGACCAGTGACCATCATCATCATCACAAAACCACAGCCCATGACCAGTGACCATTGTCATCACACATCCACAACCCATGACCAGTGACCATCATCATCATCACACATTCACAACCCATGACCAGTGACCATCATTATCATCGCACATCCACAACGCCTAACCAGTGACCATCGTCATCACATATCCTCAACCCATGACCATAGACCATCACCACCATCAAATATCTACAGCCTATGACCAGTGACCATCATCATCACGACACATCCAAAACCTATGACCAGTGACCATCATCATCATCACACATCCTCAACCCAAGACCAGTGACCATCGTCACACATCCTCAACCAAAGACCAGTGACCATCATCATCATCAAACATCCTCAACCCATGACCAATGAACATTATCACACATCCTCAACCCATGAACAATGACCATCACCATCACACATCCTCAACCCATGACCAGTGACCATCATCACACAATCTCAACCCATGACCAGTGACCATATTCATTACACATCCAAAACCCATTAGCACTGACAATCATCATCACACGTCCACAACCCATGAACAGTAACCAACGTCATCACACATCTACAACCCATGACCAGTGACAATCATCACCACAACACATCCACGACCCATGACCAGTGACCATCATCATCATCATACATCCACAACCCATAACCAGTGACCATCTTCACCATCACACATCCACAATGCATGACCAGTGACCATCATCATCATCACACATCCTCAACCCATGACCAGTCACCATCATGATCATCATCAGCACACATCTACAACTTATGCCCAGTGACCATTATCATCATCACATATCCAAAACCAATGACTAGTGACCATCATAATCAGTGAATATCCACAACCCATGACCATTGACCATCATCATCATCATCACATATCTACAACCCAAGACCAGTGACCATCATCACAACCACACATGAACAGCACATGACCAGTGACCATCCTCATCATCCCATGACCAGTGACCATCCTCATCATCCCATGACCAGTGACAATCATCATCATCACACATCCTCAACCCACAGCCAGTGACAATCATCACAAATCTTCAACCCATTACCAGTTACCATCATCATCACCACACATTCACGGCCGATGACCAGTGAGCATCATCATAATTACACATCCACAACCCATTACCAGTGGCCATCATCATCATTACACATCCACAGCCCATGACCAGTAACCATCGTCATCATACATCCACAACGAATGACCAGTAACCATCATAATCATCAAACATCAACAAACCATGACTAGTGATCATGATCATCATCATCATTACACATCCATAACGGATGACCAGTGACCATCATCATCATCACACATCCTCAACTAATGGAGAGTGACCATCACCATCATCAAACATCCACAACCCATGAACAGTGACCATCATCATCATAACACATCCATAACCCTTGACCAGTGACCATCATCATCATCACACATCACAACCCTTGACCAGTGACCATCATCATCATCACACATCCAAAACCCATGACCAGTGACCATCATCATCATCACACACATTCTCGACCCATTACCAGTTACCATCATCATCCTCACACATCCACGGCCCATGACCAGTGGGCATCATCATAATCACACATCCACAACCCATGACCAGTGGCCATCATCATCATTACACATTCACAGCCCATGACCAGTAACCATCGTCATCATACATCCACAACCAATGACCATTAACCATCATCATCATCAAACATCCACAACCCATGACTAGTGATCATGATCATCATCATCATTACACATCCACAACGGATGACCAGTGACCATCATCATCATCACACATCCTCAACTATTGGAGAGTGACCATCACCATCAAATATCCAAAACCCATGAACAGTGACCATCATCATCATCACACATCCACAACCCGTGACCAGCGACCATCATCATCATCACACATCCAAAAACCCATGACCAGTGACCATCATCATCATCACACACATTCTCGACCCATGACCAGTGACCATAATCACCATCACACATCCACGACCCATGACCAGTGACCATCATCATCATAACAAATCCACAACCCATGACCAGTGACTATCATCACCATCCAACATCCACAACCCATGACCAGTGATGATCATCATCATAACATATCCTCAACCCATGACCAGAGACCATCATCGTCATCATCATCATCATCATCATCACACATCTAAAACCCATGACCAGTGACCATCACATCATCATCAGAAATCCACATACCATGAGTAGTGACCATCATCATCATAACATATCCACAACCCATGACCAGTGACCATCATCATCATCACGCATCTACAACCCAAGACCTGTCACCATCATCACAATCACACATCAACAATCCATGACCAGTGACCATTATCATCATCAGATATTTTCAACCCATAACCAGTTACAATCATCATCATCACATATCCCCATCCAATGGCCATTTACAATCATCACACATCCTCAACCTATTACCAGTGACCATCATTATTATCACATATCCACAGCCCATGACCAATGACCATCATCATCATCACACATCCACATCCCATGACCAGTGACAATCATCATCATCACACATCGAAAACCCATGACCAATAACCATCATCATCACATATCCACAACCCATGACCAGTGACCATCATCATCATCATCATCACATATCCACAACGCATGACCGGTTACAAACATCATCATCACACATCCTCAACCCATGACCAGAGAACATCACCATCATCAAAAACCCACAACTCATGACCAGTGACCATCATCATCATCATCATTACATATCCACACCGGATGACCAGTGACCATAATCATTTTCATCACACCTATACAATACATGACCAGTGACCATCATCATTTTCATCACACCTATACAACACATGACCAGTGACCATCATCATCATCACACATCCACAACCCATAACCAGTGACTATCATCATCATCATCACACATCTACATCCTAAGATCAGTGACCATCATCACCATCACACATCCAAAACCCATGACCAGACACCATCATGATCACACATCCTCAACCCATGACCAGTGACAATCATCATCACACATCCTGAACCCATGGCCAGTGACCAACGTCATACATCCTCAACCCATGACCAGTGACCATCATCATAATCACACACCGAAAACTCATGACCAGTGACCATCATCATCATCACATATCGACAAAACATGACCAGTGACCATCATCATCATCACAAAACCACAGCCCATGACCAGTGACCATTGTCATCACACATCCACAACCCATGACCAGTGACCATCATCATCATCAGACATTCACAACCCATGACCAGTGACCATCATTATCATCGCACATCCACAACGCATAACCAGTGACCATCGTCATCACATATCCTCAACCCATGAACATAGACCATCACCACCATCAAATATCTACAGCCTATGACCAGTGACCATCATCATCACGACACATCCAAAACCTATGACCAGTGACCATCATCATCATCACACATCCTCAACTCAAGACCAGTGACCATCGTCACACATCTTCAACCAAAGACCAGTGACCATCATCATCATCATCAAACATCCTCAACCCATGACCAATGAACATTATCACACATCCTCAACCCATGAACAATGACCATCACCATCACACATCCTCAACCCATGACCAGTGACCATCATCACACAATCTCAACCCATGACCAGTGACCATCATCATCACACATCCACAACCCATGACCAGTGACCATCATCATCATCATCATCATCATCATCATCATCACATATCCACAACCCATGACCGGTTACAAACATCATCATCACACTTCCTCAACCCATGACCAGAGATCATCACCATCATCAAACACCCACAACTCATGACCAGTGACAATCATCATCATCACACATCCAAAACCCATGACCAGTAACCATCGTAATCGCACTTCCACAACCCATGACCAGTGACCATCATCATCACACATCCACAACCCATGACCAGTGACCATCATCATCATCATCATCATCATCATCATCATCACATATCCACAACCCATGACCGGTTACAAACATCATCATCACACATCCCCAACCCATGACCAGAGAACATCACCATCATCAAACACCCACAACTCATGACCAGTGACCATCATCATCATCATTACATATCCACACCGGATGACCAGTGACCATAATCATCATTACATATGCTCAACCCATGATCAGTGACCATCATCATTTTCATCACACCTATACAACACATGACCAGTGACCATCATCATCATCACACATCCACAACCCATAACCAGTGACCATCATCATCATCATCACACATCTACATCCCAAGACCAGTGACCATCATCACCATCACACATCGAAAACCCATGACCAGACACCATCATGATCACACATCCTCAACCCATGACCAGTGACCATCATCATCACACAACCTGAACCTATGGCCAGTGACCACCGTCATACATCCTCAACCCCTGACCAGTGACCATCATCAGAATCAAAAATCCACAACTCATGACCAGTGACCATCATCATCACATATCGACAAAACATGACCAGTGACCATCATCATTATCACACACCCACAGCCCATGACCAGTGACCATCGTCACCATGACACATCCAAAATCCATGACCAGTGAACATCATCATCATCACACATCCTCAACCCATGACCAGTAACCATCATCAACATCATCATCACACATCTACAACTTAGGACCAGTGACCATCATCATCATCACATATCCACAACACATGACCAGTGACCATCATCATCATCACACATCCAGAGCCCAGGACCAGTGACCATCGTCATCACACGTCCACAACCAATGACCAGCGACCATCATCATCATCACACATCCACATCCCATGACAAGTGACCATCGTCATTACATATCCACAACCCATGACCAATGACCAACATCATCATCATCATCAAACATCTACAACGCATGACCAGTGACCATCATCATACTTAACACATGACCAGAGACCATCATCACACAACCTCAACCCATGTTCAGTGACCATCATCTTCATTACACATTCTCAACCCATGACCAGTAATCATCATAACACATCCCCAACCCATGACCAATGACAATCATCATCACACATCCTCAACACATGACCAATGACCAGCATAACACATCCTCAACCCATGACCAGTGACTATTATCATCCTCACACATCCATAACCCATGACCAGTGACCATCATCACACATCTTCAACCAATGACCAGTGATCATAATCATAACATATCCTCAACCCATGATGAATGACCATCATCACACATCCACAACCCATGACCAGTGACCATCATCACATATCATCAACCCATCACCAGTGACATTCATCACACATCCTCAAACCATGACCAATGACCATCACCATCACACATCCTCAACCCATGACCAGTGACCACTATCGCACATCCTGAACCCATGACCAGTGACCATCATCATCATTATACATCCTCAACCAAAGACCAGTGACCATCATCATTATTCCACATCCTCAACCCATGGCCAATGACAATCATCACACATCATTAACCCCTGACCAGTGACCATCATCATCACACATACACAGCCCATGACCAGTGACCATCACCATCATCACACATCAACAGTCCATAACAAGTGACCATCATCATCATCACACATCCACAACCCATGAACAGTAACCATCGTCATCACACATCCACGACCCATGAGCAGTGACCATCATCATCACACATCCACAACCCATGACCAGTGACCATCATCATCATCGTCATTACACATCCAGAACGGATAACTAGTGACCATAATCATCATCACACATCCTCAACCCATAACTAGTGACCATCATCATTATCATCACACATCTACAACCCATGATCAGTGACCATCATCATCATCACATATCCACAACCCATAACCAGTGACCATCATCTTCATCATCACATATCTACAACCCAACACGAGTGACAATCATCACCATCACACATCCAAAACCCATCACCGGAGACCATCATTATTATCACACATCATCAACCGATGACCAGTGACCATCATCATCACATATCCTGAACCCATGGCCAGTGACTATCGTCATATATCCTCAACTAATGACCAGTGACCATCATCATAATCACACATCCACAACCCATGACCAGTGACCATCATCATTATCACACATCCATAACCCATGACCACTGACCTTCATCTTCATCACACATCCTCAACCCACGAACAGTGACCATCATCATCATCACACATTCACAACCCATGACAACTGACCATCATCATCATCATCATCACACATCGACAAGGCATGACCATTGACCATCATCATCATCACACATCCTCAACCCATGACGAGTGACCATCATCATTATCATCACACACCTAGAACCCATGACCAGTGACCATCATCATCATCACATATCCACAACCAATAACCAGTGACCATCATCTTCATCATCACATATCTGCAACCAACACTAGTGACAATCATCACCATCAAACATCCAAAACCCATCACCGGAGACCATCATCATCATCACACATCATCAACCGATGACCAGTGACCATCATCATCACATATCCTGAACCCATGGCCAGTGACTATCGTCATATATCCTAAACTAATGACCAGTGACCATAATCATAAGCACACATCCACAACCCATGACCACTGACCATCATCATCATCACACATCCATAACCTATGACCACTGACCTTCATCTTCATCACACATCCTCAACCCACGAACAGTGACCATCGTCATTACACATCCACAAACCATGACTAGTGACCATCATCATCAAAACACATTCACAACCCATGACAAGTGACCATCATCATCATCATCATCACACATCCACAACGCATGACCATTGACCATCATCATCATCACACATCCTCAACCCATGAACAGATAACATCACCATCATCAAACATCCACAACCCATGACCAATGACCATCATTATCACACATCCACAACCCATGACTAGTGACCATCATCATCACACATCCTCAACCCACGACCAATGACCATCATACATCTTCAACCCATGACCAGTGACCATCATCATCATCACACATCTAAAACCCATGACCAGTGAACATCATAACACATCCTCAACCCATGACCAATGACCATCATCATCATCACACATCCTCAACCCATGACTAGTGATCATCATCATCATCACACACCCTCAAACCATGACCAGTGATCATCATCATCATCACACATCCACAACCCATGACCAGTGGCCATCATTACACATCTTCAACCCATGACCAGTGATCATCATCATCACACATCCTCAACCCATGACCGGTGACCATCATCACACATCCTCAACCCATGACCATTGACAATCATCATCAACAAACATCCTCAACCCATGACCAATGACCATCATCATCATCACCTCTTCAACCCATGACCAGTGACAATCATCATCATCACACATCCAAAACCCATGACCAGTAACCATCATCATCACAGATCCACAACCCATGACCAGTGACCATCATCATCATCATCATCATCATCATCACATATCCACAACACATGACCGGTTACAAACATCATCATCACACATCCTCAACCCATGACCAGAGAACATCACCATCATCAAAAACCCACAACTCATGACCAGTGACCATCATCATCATCATCATTACATATCCACACCGGATGACCAGTGACCATAATCATTTTCATCACACCTATACAATACATGACCAGTGACCATCATCATTTTCATCACACCTATACAACACATGACCAGTGACCATCATCATCATCACACATCCACAACCCATAACCAGTGACTATCATCATCATCATCACACATCTACATACTAAGATCAGTGACCATCATCACCATCACACATCCAAAACCCATGACCAGACACCATCATGATCACACATCCTCAACCCATGACCAGTGACAATCATCATCACACATCCTGAACCCATGGCCAGTGACCAACGTCATACATCCTCAACCCATGACCAGTGACCATCATCATAATCCCACACCCACAACTAATGACCAGTGACCATCATCATCATCACATATCGACAAAACATGACCAGTGACCATCATCATCATCACAAAACCACAGCCCATGACCAGTGACCATTGTCATCACACATCCACAACCCATGACCAGTGACCATCATCATCGTCACACATTCACAACCCATGACCAGCGACCATCATCATCATCATCATCATCATCATCATCACATATCCACAACGCATGACCGGTTACAAACATCATCATCACACATCCTCAACCCATGACCAGAGAACATCACCATCATCAAAAACCCACAACTCATGACCAGTGACCATCATCATCATCATCATTACATACCCAAACCGGATGACCAGTGACCATCATCATTTTCATCACACCTATACAACACATGACCAGTGACCATCATCATTTTCATCACACCTATACAACACATGACCAGTGACCATCATCATCATCACACATCCACAACCCATAACCAGTGACTATCATCATCATCATCACACATCTACATCCTAAGATCAGTGACCATCATCACCATCATACATCCAAAACCCATGACCAGACACCATCATGATCACACATCCTCAACCCATGACCAGTGACAATCATCATCACACATCCTGAACCCATGGCCAGTGACCAACGTCATACATCCTCAACCCATGACCAGTGACCATCATCATAATCACACACCAAAAACTCATGACCAGTGACCATCATCATCATCACATATCGACAAAACATGACCAGTGACCATCATCATCATCACAAAACCACAGCCCATGACCAGTGACCATTGTCATCACACATCCACAACCCATGACCAGTGACCATCATCATCATCACACATTCACAACCCATGACCAGTGACCATCATTATCATCGCACATCCACAACGCATAACCAGTGACCATCGTCATCACACATCCTCAACCCATGACCATAGACCATCACCACCATCAAATATCTACAGCCTATGACCAGTGACCATCATCATCACGACACATCCAAAACTTATGACCAGTGACCATCATCATCATCACACATCCTCAACCCAAGACCAGTGACCATCGTCACACATCCTCAACCAAAGACCAGTGACCATCATCATCATCAAACATCCTCAACCCATGACCAATGAACATTATCACACATCCTCAACCCATGAACAATGACCATCACCATCACACATCCTCAACCCCTGACCAGTGACCATCACCACACAATCTCAACCCCTGACCAGTGACCATATTCATCACACATCCAAAACCCATTAGCACTGACAATCATCATCACACGTCCACAACCCATGAACAGTAACCAACGTCATCACACATCTACAACCCATGACCAGTGACAATCATCACCACAACACATCCACGACCCATGACCAGTGACCATCATCATCATCATACATCCACAACCCATAACCAATGACCATCTTCACCATCACACATCCACAATGCATGACCTGTGACCATCATCATCATCACACATCCTCAACCCATGACCAGTCACCATCATGATCATCATCAGCACACATCTACAACTTATGTCCAGTGACCATTATCATCATCACACATCCAAAACCAATGACTAGTGACCATCATAATCAGCACATACCGAAAACCCATGACCATTGACCATCATCATCATCATCACACATCTACAACCCAAGACAAGTGACCATCATCACAACCACACATCAACAGCACATGACCAGTGACCATCCTCATCATCCCATGACCAGTGACAATCATCATCATCACACATCCTCAACCCATAGCCAGTGACAATCATCACAAATCTTCAACCCATTACCAGTTACCATCATCATCACCACACATTCACGGCCGATGACCAGTGAGCATCATCATAATCACACATCCACAACCCATGACCAGTGGCCATCATCATCATTACACATCCACAGCCCATGACCAGTAACCATCGTCATCATACATCCACAACGAATGACTAGTAACCATCATCATCATCAAATATCCACAAACCATGACTAGTGATCATGATCATCATCATCATTACACATCCACAACGGATGACCAGTGACCATCATCATCATCACACATCCTCAACTAATGGAGAGTGACCATCACCATCATCAAACATCCACAACCGATGAACAGTGACCATCATCATCATCACACATCCACAACCCTTGACCAGTGACCATCATCATCATCACACATCCAAAACCCATGACCAGTGACCATCATCATCATCACACACATTCTCGACCCATGACCAGTGACCATAATCACCATCACACATCCACGACCCATGACCAGTAACCATCATCATCATAACAAATCCAGAACCCATGACCAGTGACTATCATCACCATCCCACATCCACAACCCATGACCAGTGATCATCATCATAACATATCCTCAACCCCTGACCAGAGATCATCATCGTCATCATCATCATCATCATCATCATCATCATCATCACACATCTACAACCCATGACCAGTGACCAATACATCATCATCAGAAATCCACATACCATGAGTAGTGACCATCATCATCATAACACATCGACAACCCATGACCAGTGACCATCATCATCATCATCACGCATCTACAACCCAAGACCTGTCACCATCATCACAATCACACATCAACAATCCATTACCAGTGACCATTATCATCATCACATATTCTCAACCCGAAACCAGTTATAATCATCATCATCACATATCCCCAACCAATGGCCATTTACAATCATCACACATCCTCAACCTATTACCATTGACCATCATTATTATCACATATCCACAACCAATGACCAGTGACCATCATGATCATCACACATCCACATCCCATGACCAGTGACAATCATCATCATCACACATCCAAAACGAATGACCAGTAACCATCGTAATCGCATATCCACAACCCATGACCAGTGACCATCATCATCACACATCCACAACCCATGACCAGTGACCATCATCATCATCATCATCATCACATATCCACAACCCATGACCGGTTACAAACATCATCATCACACATCCACAACCCATGACCAGTGACCATCATCATCATCACACACATTCTCGACCCATGACCAGTGACCATAATCAACATCACACATCCACGACCCATGACCAGTGACCATCATCATAATAACAAATCCACAACCCATGACCAGTGACTATCATCACCATCCCACATCCACAACCCATGACCAGTGATCATCATCATAACATATCCTCAACCCATGACCAGAGATCATCATCGTCATCATCACACATCTACAACCCATGACCAGTGACCAATACATCATCATCAGAAATCCACATACCATGAGTAGTGACCATCATCATCATAACACATCCACAACCCATGACCAGTGACCATCATCATCATCATCACGCATCTACAACCCAAGACCTGTCACCATCATCACAATCACACATCAACAATCCATGACCAGTGACCATTATCATCATTACATATTCTCAACCCGTAACCAGTTACAATCATCATCATCACATATCCCCAACCAATGGCCATTTACAATCATCACACATCCTCAACCTATTACCAGTGACCATCATTATTATCACATATCCACAACCAATGACCAGTGACTATCATGATCATCACACATCCACATCCCATGACCAGTGACAATCATCATCATCACATATCCAAAACCCTTGACCAGTAACCATCGTAATCGCATATCCACAACCCATGACCAGTGACCATCATCATCACACATCCACAACCCATGCCCAGTGACCATCATCATGATCATCATCATCACATATCCACAACCCATGACCGGTTACAAACATCATCACACATCCTCAACCCATGACCAGAGAACATCACCATCATCAAACACCCACAACTCATGACCAGTGACAATCATCATCACAACACATCCAAAACCCATGACCAGTAACCATCGTAATCGCACATCCACAACCCATGACCAGTGACCATCATCATCACACATCCACACATCCACAACCCATGACCAGTGACCATCATCATCATCATCATCATCACATATCCACAACCCATGACCGGTTACAAACATCATCATCACACATCCTCAACCCATGACCAGAGAACATCACCATCATCAAACACCCACAACTCATGACCAGTGACAATCATCATCATCACACATCCAAAACCCATGACCAGTAACCATCGTAATCGCACATCCACAACCCATGACCAGTGACCATCATCATCACACATCCACAACCCATGACCAGTGGCCATCATCATCATCATCATCATCACATATCCACAGCCCATGACCTGTTACAAACATCATCATCACACATCCTCAACCCATGACAAGAGAACATCACCATCATCAAACACCCACAACTCATGACCAGTGACCATCATCATCATCATCATTACATATCCACACCGGATGACCAGTGACCATAATCATCATTACACATGCTCAACCCATGATCAGTGACCATCATCATTTTCATCACACCTATACAACACATGACCAGTGACCATCATCATCACACATCCACAACCCAAAACCAGTGACCATCATCATCATCATCACACATCTACATCCCAAGACCAGTGACCATCATCACCATCACACATCGAAAACCCATGACCAGACACCATCATGATCACAAATCCTCAACCCATGACAAGTGACCATCATCATCACACAACCTGAACCCATGGCCAGTGACCACCGTCATACATCCTCAACCCCTGACCAGTGACCATCATCAGAATCACACATCCACAACTCATGACCAGTGACCATCATCACATATCGACAAAACATGACCAGTGACCATCATCATTATCACACACCCACAGCCCATGACCAGTGACCATCGTCACCATGACATATCCACAATCCATGACCAGTGAACACCATCATCATCACACATCCTCAACCCATGACCAGTGACCATCATCAACATCATCATCACACATCTACAACTTATGACCAGTGACCATCATCATCATCACACATCCACAACACATGACAAGTGACCATCATCATCATCACACATCCACAGCCCAGGACCAGTGACCATCCTCATCACACGTCCACAACCAATGACCAGCGACCATCATCAGCATCACACATCCACATCCCATGACAAGTGACCATCGTCATTACATATCCACAACCCATGACCAATGACCAACATCATCATCATCATCAAACATCTACAACGCATGACCAGTGACCATCATCATAATCACACATACTTAACACATGACCAGAGACCATCATCACACAACCTCAACCCATGACCAGTGACCATCATCTTCATTACACATTCTCAACCCATGACCATTAATCATCATAACACATCCCCAACCCATGACCAATGACAATCATCATCACACATCCTCAACACATGACCAATGACCAGCATAACACATCCTCAACCCATGACCAGTGACTATTATCATCCTCACACATCCATAACCCATGACCAGTGACCATCATCACACATCTTCAACCAATGACCAGTGATCATAATCATAACATATCCTCAACCCATGATGAATGACCATCATCACACATCCACAACCCATGACCAGTGACCATCATCACATATCATCAACCCATCACCAGTGACATTCATTACACATCCTCAAACCATGACCAATGACCATCACCATCACACATCCTCAACCCATGACCAGTGACCACTATCGCACATCCTGAACCCATGACCAGTGACCATCATCATCATCATACACCCTCAACCAAAGACCAGTGACCATCATCATTATCACACATCCTCAACCCATGGCCAATGACAATCATCACACATCATTAACCCCTGACCAGTGACCATCATCATCACACATACACAGCCCATGACCAGTGACCATCACCATCATCACACATCAACAATCCATAACAAGTGACCATCATCATCATCACACATCCACAACCCATGAACAGTAACCATCGTCATCACACACCCACGACCCATGAGCAGTGACCATCATCATCACACATCCACAACCCATGACCAGTGACCATCATCATCATCGTCATTATACATCCAGAACGGATAACTAGTGACCATAATCATCATCACACATCCTCAACCCATAACTAGTGACCATCATCATTATCATCACACATCTACAACTCATGATCAGTGACCCTCATCATCATCACATATCCACAACCCATAACCAGTGACCATCATCTTCATCATCACATATCTACAACCCAACACGAGTGACAATCATCACTATCACACATCCAAAACCCATGACCAAAAGCCGGAGACCATCATCATCATCACACATCATCAACCGATGACCAGTGACCATCATCATCACATATCCTGAACCCATGGCCAGTGACTATCGTCATATATCCTCAACTAATGACCAGTGACCATCATCATAATCACACATCCACAACCCATGACCAGTGACCATCATCATTATCACACATCCATAACCCATGACCACTGACCTTCATCTTCATCACACATCCTCAACCCACGAACAGTGACCATCGTCATCACACATCCACAAACCATGACCAGTGACCATCATCATCATCACACATTCACAACCCATGACAACTGACCATCATCATCATCATCATCACACATCGACAAGGCATGACCATTGACCATCATCATCATCACACATCCTCATCCCATGACGAGTGACCATCATCATTATCATCACACATCTAGAACCCATGACCAGTGACCATCATCATCATCACATATCCACAACCAATAACCAGTGACCATCATCATCATCACATATCTGCAACCAACACTAGTGACAATCATCACCATCAAACATCCAAAACCCATCACCGGAGACCATCATCATCATCACACATCATCAACCGATGACCAGTGACCATCATCATCACATATCCTGAACCCATGGCCAGTGACTATCGTCATATATCCTAAACTAATGACCAGTGACCATAATCATAAGCACACATCCACAACCCATGACCACTGACCATCATCATCATCACACATCCATAGCCTATGACCACTGACCTTCATCTTCATCACACATCCTCAACCTACGAATAGTGACCATCGTCATTACACATCCACAAACAATGACTAGTGACCATCATCATCATAACACATTCACAACCCATGACAAGTGACCATCATCATCATCATCACACATCCACAACGCATGACCATTGACCATCATCATCATCACACATCCTCAACCCATGAACAGAGAACATCACCATCATCAAACATCCACAACCCATGACCAATGACCATCATCATTATCACACATCCACAACCCATGACCTGTGACCATCATCATCACACATCCTCAACCCACGACCAATGAATATCATAACACATCCTCAACCCATGACCAGTGACCATCATCATCATCACACATCCTAAACCCATGACCAGTGAACATCATAACACATCCTCAACCCATGACCAATGACCATCATCATCATCACACATCCTCAACCCATGACTAGTGACCATCATCATCATCACACACCCTCAAACCATGACCAGTGATCATCATCATCATCACACATCCACAACCCATGAACAGTGGCCATCATCACACATCTTCAACCCATGACCAGTGATCATCATCATCACACATCCTCAACCCATGACCGGTGACCATCATCACACATCCTCAACCCATGACCATTGACAATCATCATCAACACACATCCTCAACCCATGACCAATGACCATCATCATCACACCTCTTCAACCCATGACCAGTGACAATCATCATCATCACACATCCACAACTCATGACCAGTGCCCATCATCATCAGCATCATTACACATCCACAACGGATGACCAGTGACCATCATGGTCATCACACATCCTCAATCCATGATCAGTGACCATCATCATCTTGATCACGCATTCACAACCCATGACCAGTGACCATCATCATCATTACACATCACAACCCATAACGAGTGACCATCATCATCATCATCACATATCTACAACCCAAGACCAGTGACCATCATCAACATCATACATCCAAAACCCATGATTATAAACCATCATCTTCATCACATATGCTCAACCCATGACCAGTGACCATAATCATAAAACATCCTGAAACCGTGGCCAGTGACCATCGTCATAGATCCTCAACCAATAACCAGTGACCATCATCATAATCACACATCCACAACAGATGGCCAGTGACATTCATCATCACACATCCACAACCCATGACCAGTGACCATCATCATCATCATCACATATCCACAACCCATGACCTGTGTCCATCGTCACCACACATCCACAACCCATCACCAGTGACCATAATTATCATCACATATCTACAACCCGTGACCAGTGACTATCATCATTATCATCATCACACATCCACAACGCCTAACCAATGACCATCATTATCATCACATATCCTCAGCCCATGACTACATACCATCACCGTCATCAAATATCAACAACCCAAGATCAGTGACCATCATCATCATGACACATCCACAACTCATGAACAGTGACCATCATCATCATCTCACAACCTCAATCCATGACCAGTGAACATCATCACACATCCTCAACCTATGACCAGTGACCATCATCATCATCACACATCCTCAACCCATGACCTGTGAACATCATCACATATCCTCAACCCTTGACCAATGACCATCATCATCATCACACATCCACAACCCATAACCAGTTACCATCATCATCATCATTACATATCTACAACCCAAGACCAGTGACAATCATCACCATCACATATCCACAACCCATGACCAGAGACCATAATCATCATCACATCCTCAAACTATGACCAGTGACCATTATCACACATCCTTAACCCATGACCAGTGACCATCAACATCATCAAACATCCACAACCCATGATCACTGACGATCATCATCATCACACATCCACAACGCATGAACAGTAACCATCGTCATCACATATGTACAACCCATGACCAGTGAACATCATCATCATCACACATCCACAACCTTGACCAGTGAACATTATCATCATCATCATTACATATCCACAACGTATGGCCAGTAACCATCATTATCATCATCACACACCTACAACCCAAGACCAGTAACCATCATCACCATCACACTTCCAGAACCCATGACCATACACCATCATCACCATCATCCGACAACCATAACCCAAAACCAGTGACCATCATCATCACACATCCTGAACCCATTGCCAGTGACCATCTTCATACATCCTCAACCCATGACCAGTGACCATCATCATAATCACACATCCACAACCCATGACCAGTGACCATTATCATCATCACACACCCACAACCCATGACCAGTGACCATCATCATCATCACACATCCACAGCCCTTGACCAGTGACCATAGTCATCACACATCCACAACCCATGACCAGTGACCATCATCATCATCACACAGCCACAACCCATGACCAGTGACCATCATCATTATCATCATCACACATCCACAACGCATAACCATTGACCATCATCATCACACATCCTCAACCCATGACCATAGACCATCACCATCATCAAATATCTACAACCCATGACCAGTGACCATCATCATCATGACACATCCAAAACCCATTACCAGTGACCATCATCATCACACATCCTCAACCCATGACCAATGACCATCATCACACATCATCAACCCATGACCAGTGACAATCATCATCATCACACATCCACAACCCATGACCAGTGAACATCATCACACATCATCAACCCATGACCAATGACCATCATCATCACACATCCTCAACCCATGACCAGTGATCATCATCACACATCAGCAACCCACGACCAGTGACCATCCTCATCATCACATATCCACAGTCCATGATCACTGACCATCATCATCATCCACAAACCATGAACAGTAACAATCGTCATCACATATCTACAACCCATGACTAGTTACCATCATAATCATCTCACATCCACAACCCATGACCAGTGACCATCATCATCATCATCATTACACATCCACAACGGATGACCAGTACCCATCATAATCATCATCATACATCTACGACCCAAGACCAGTGACCATCATCACCATCACACATCCAAGACCCATGACCATAGACCATCATCATCATCCCACATCCTTAACCCAAGACCAGTGACCATCATCATCACACATGCTAAACCCATTGCCAGTGACCATCGTCATGCATCCTCAACCCATGACCAGTTACCATCATCATATTCACACATCCACAACCCATGACTAGTGACCATCATCATCTTCATATATCCACTACATATGAACTCTGACCATCATCATTCTCACACATCCACAACCCATGACGAGTGACCTTCGTTATCACACATTCACAACCCATGACCAGTGACCATCATCATCACACATCCACAACCCATGACCAGTGACCAACATCATCATCATTATCAAAAATCCACAACGCATGACCAGTGGCCATCATCATCATCACACATCCTTAACTCATGCCCAGAGACCATCACCATCATCAAACATGTACAACCCATGACCAGTGACCATCATCATCATCACATATCCATAACCCTTTACCAGTGACCATCATCATCATAACACATCCTCAACCCATGACCAGTGACCATCATCACACACCCTAAACCCAGAACCAGTGACGATCATCATCATCACATATCCTCAAACCATGACCAGCGAACATCATAACACATTCTCAACCCATGAGCAATGACAATTATCATCATCACGAATCCTCAACCCATGACCTGTGACCATCACTATCATCACACATCCTCAACCCATGACCAGTGAACATCATCATCATCACATATCCACAACACATGACTAGTGACAATAATCACACATCCTCAACCCAAGACCAGTGATCATCATCATACATCCTCAACCTATGACCAGTGACCATCATCACACATCCTCAACCCATGAGAACTGACCATCATCATCACCTCACATCCTCAACTCATGACCATTGACCATGATCATCATACATCCTCAACCCATGACCAATGACGGTCATCACACTTCCTCAACCAATGACCAGTGACCATCATCATCATCACATATTCACAACCCATTACCAGTGATCATCATCACCATCACATATCCACGACCCATGACCAGTGACCATCATCATCATCATCATCATACATCCACAACTCATAACGAGTGACCATCGTCGCCATTACACATCCACAATCCATGACCAGTGACCATCATCATCATCACACATCCTCAGCCCATGACCAGTCACCATCATGATCATCTTCATCACACATCTACAGCTTATGACCAATGACCATCATCATCGTCACACATCCAAAACCCATGACTAGTGACCATTATAATCAGCACACATCCACAACACATGACCAGTGACCATCATCATCATAATAACACATCTACAACCCAAGACCAGTGACCACCATCAGAACCACACATCAACAGCACGTGACCAGTGACCATCATTATCATCACACATCCTTAACTGATGACCAGTGACCATCATCATCATCAAACATCCTCAACCCATCGCCAGTGACAATCATCACACATCTTCAACCCATTACCAGTTACCATCATCATCATCACACATCCACAGCCCATGACCAGTGAGCAACATCATCATCACACATCCACAACCCATGACCAGTGGCCATCATCATCATTACACATCCACAGCCCATGACCAGTAATCATCGTCATCATACATCCAAAGCCAATGACCAGTGAACATCATCATCATCAGACATCCACAACCCATGAATAGTGACCATGATCATCATCATCATTACACATCCAGACGGATGACCAGTGACCATCATCATCATCACACATCCTCAACCCATGCCAAGTGACCATCACCATCATCAAACATCCACAACCCATGAACAGTGACAATCATCATCATCACACATCTACAACCCATGACCAGTAACCATCATCATCATCACACATCCAAAACTCATGACCAGTGACCATCATCATGATCACACACATTCTCGACCCATGACCAGTGACCATCATCACCATCACACATCCACGACCCATGACCAGTGACCATCATCATCATAACATATCCACAACCCATGACAAGTGACCATCATCACCATCACACATCCACAACCCATGACCAGTGATGATGATCATCATAAAACATCCTCAACCCACGACCAGTGACCATTATCATCATCATCATCTTCACACATCTACAACATATGGCCAGTGACCATCATCATCAACACATATCCACATACGAAGACTAGTGACCATTATCATCATAAACATCCGCAACCAATGACCAGTGATCATCATTATCATCATCACACATTTACAATTCAAGACCTTTGACAATCATCACAATCACACATCAACAATCCATCAATAGTGCCAATCATCATCATCACATATTCTCAACCCATGACTAGTGAAAGTCATCATCATCACATATCCCAACCCATTGCCATTGACAACCATCACACGTCCTGAACCCATGACCAGTGACCATATACATCATCAAATATCCACAACCCATGACCAGTAACCATCATCATCATCACACATCCACAACCAATGACAAGTGACCATCATCATCATCACACATACACAACCCATGACCAGAAACCATCGTCATCGAACATCCACAACCCATGACCAGTGACCAACATCATCACACATCCACAGCCCATGACCAGTGACCATCATCATCATCTCATTTCCACAACGAATGACCAGCGACCATCATCACCATCACAAATCCTCAACCCATGACCAGAGAACATCACCATCATCAAACACCCACAACCCATGACCAGTGACCATCATCACACATCCTCAACCCACGACCAATGAAAATCATCACACATCCTCAACCCATGACCAGTGACCATCATCATCATCCACAACCCACGACCAAATACCATCACCATCATCACACATCTTCAACCCATGACTACTGACCATCATCATCATCACATCCTCAACCCATATCCAGTGACTATCATCATCATCACACATCCACAACCCATGACCAGATCCATCATCACACATTTTCAACCCATGACCAGTGATCATCCTCATCACACATCCTGAACCCATGCCCAGTGACCATCATCACACATCCTCAACTCATAACCATTGACCATCATCATCACACATCCTCAACCCATGACCATTGACCATCATCATTATCACACATCCTCAACCCATGACCAGTGACCATCATCATTATCACACATCCACAACCTATGACCAGTGGCGATCATCATCATTACACATCCTCAACGGATGACCAGTGACCATCATCATCATCACACATCCTCAACCCATGACCAGTGACAATCAACATCATCACATATCCACAACTCATGACCAGTGACCATCATCATTACACATCCACAACAGATGACCAGTGACCATCATCATCACACATCCTCAATCATGATAGGTGAACATCATCATTTTCATCACACATCTATAACCCATGACCAGTGACCATCATCATCATCACACACCCAAAACCCATAAGGAGTGACCATCATCATCATCATCACACATCTACAAGCCAAGACCAGTGACCATCATCACCATCATACATCCAAAACCCATGACCAGACACCATCAACCTCATCACATATCCTCAACCCATGACCAGTGACAATCATCATCATACATCCTGAAACCATGGCCAGTGACCATCCTCATAGATCCTCAACCCATAGCCAGTGACCATCATCATAATCACACATCCGAAACCAATGACCAGTGACCATCATCATCATCACACATCCACATCCCATGACCAGTGACCATCATCATCACACATACACAACCCATGACCAGTGACCATCGTGATCACACATCCACAACCCATGAGCAGTGACCATCATCATCATCACACATCCACAACCCATGACCAGTCACTATATTCATTATCATCATCACACATCCACAGTGCATAACCAATGACCATCATCATCATCACACATCCTCAGCCCATGAAAAGACACCATCACCATCATCAAATATCTACAACCCATGACCAGTGACCATCATCATCACCACACATCCACAACTCATGAACAGTGACCATCATCATCATCTCACATGTTCAATCCATTTAACATTATCACATCCTACACCCATGACCAGTGAATATCATCATCATCACTCATCCTCAGCCCATGACCTGTGAACATCATCACACATCCTCAACCCATGACCAATACCATCATCATCATCACATATCCACAACCCATAACCAGTGACCATCATCATCATCATCACATATCTACAAACCAAGACAGTGACAATCATCACCATTACATATCCACAACCCATGACCAGAGACCATCAACATCATCTCATCCTCAACCCATGACCAGTGACCATTATCACACATCCTGAACCCCTGACTAGTGACCATCATCATCATCAAACAACCACAACCCATGATCACTGACCATCATCATCATCACACATCGACAACCCATGAACAGTAACCATCGTCATCATCCATTCACAACCCATGACCAGTGATCGTCATCATCATCACATTTTCATAGCCCATGACCAGAGAACATCATCATCATCACCATTACACATCCACAACGTATGACCAGTAATAATCATCATCATCATCACACATCTACAACCGAAGACCTTTGACCATCATCACCATCACACATTCAAAACCATGACCATAGACCATCATCATCATCTCATTTCCACAACGAATGACCAGCGACCATCATCACCATCACAAATCCTGAACCCATGACCAGGGAACATCACCATCATCAAACACCCACAACCCATGACCAGTGACCATCATCACACATCCTCAACCCACGACCAATGAAAATCATCACACATCCTCAACCCATGACCAGTGACCATCATCATCCACAACCCACGACCAAATACCATCACCATCATCACACATCTTCAACCCATGACTACTGACCATCATCATCATCACATCCTCAACCCATGACCAGTGACTATCATCATCATCACACATCCACAACCCATGACCAGATCCATCATCACACATCTTCAACCCATGACCAGTGATCATCCTCATCACACATCCTGAACCCATGCCCAGTGACCATCATCACACATCCTCAACTCATAACCATTGACCATCATCATCACACATCCTCAACCCATGACCATTGACCATCATCATTATCACACATCCTCAACCCATGACCAGTGACCATCATCATTATCACACATCCACAACCTATGACCAGTGGCGATCATCATCATTACACATCCTCAACGGATGACCAGTGACCATCATCATCATCACACATCCTCAACCCATGACCAGTGACAATCAACATCATCACATATCCACAACTCATGACCAGTGACCATCATCATTACACATCCACAACAGATGACCAGTGACCATCATCATCACACATCCTCAATCATGATAGGTGAACATCATCATTTTCATCACACATCTATAACCCATGACCAGTGACCATCATCATCATCACACACCCAAAACCCATAAGGAGTGACCATCATCATCATCATCACACATCTACAAGCCAAGACCAGTGACCATCATCACCATCATACATCCAAAACCCATGACCAGACACCATCAACCTCATCACATATCCTCAACCCATGACCAGTGACAATCATCATCATACATCCTGAAACCATGGCCAGTGACCATCCTCATAGATCCTCAACCCATAGCCAGTGACCATCATCATAATCACACATCCGAAACCAATGACCAGTGACCATCATCATCATCACACATCCACATCCCATGACCAGTGACCATCATCATCACACATACACAACCCATGACCAGTGACCATCGTGATCACACATCCACAACCCATGAGCAGTGACCATCATCATCATCACACATCCACAACCCATGACCAGTCACTATATTCATTATCATCATCACACATCCACAGTGCATAACCAATGACCATCATCATCATCACACATCCTCAGCCCATGAAAAGACACCATCACCATCATCAAATATCTACAACCCATGACCAGTGACCATCATCATCACCACACATCCACAACTCATGAACAGTGACCATCATCATCATCTCACATGTTCAATCCATTTAACATTATCACATCCTACACCCATGACCAGTGAATATCATCATCATCACTCATCCTCAGCCCATGACCTGTGAACATCATCACACATCCTCAACCCATGACCAATGACCATCATCATCATCACATATCCACAACCCATAACCAGTGACCATCATCATCATCATCACATATCTACAAACCAAGACAGTGACAATCATCACCATTACATATCCACAACCCATGACCAGAGACCATCAACATCATCTCATCCTCAACCCATGACCAGTGACCATTATCACACATCCTGAACCCCTGACTAGTGACCATCATCATCATCAAACAACCACAACCCATGATCACTGACCATCATCATCATCACACATCGACAACCCATGAACAGTAACCATCGTCATCATCCATTCACAACCCATGACCAGTGATCATCATCATCATCACATTTTCACAGCCCATGACCAGAGAACATCATCATCATCACCATTACACATCCACAACGTATGACCAGTAATAATCATCATCATCATCACACATCTACAACCGAAGACCTTTGACCATCATCACCATCACACATTCAAAACCATGACCATAGACCATCATCATCATCCCACATCCTTAAACCATGACCAGTGACCATCATCATCACATATCCTGAACCCATTGCCAGTGACCATCGTCATAGATCCTCAACCCATGGCCAGTGACCATCATCACAATAACACGTCCACAACCTATGACCAGTGACCATCATCATCATCACACATCCAAAACCCATGAACAGTGACCAACATCATCATCACACATCCACAGCCATTGACCAGTGACCATCGTCATCACACATCAACAACCCATGACCAGTAACCATCATCATCATCAAATATCTACAACCCATGACCAGTGACCATCATCATCATGACACATCCAAAACCCATGACCAATGACCATCATCATCATCACACATCCTCAACCTAAGACCGGTGACCATCATCACACATCCTCAACCCATGACCAGTGGCCATCATCATCATCATCACACATCCTCAACCCATGACTAGTGAAAATCATCACACATCCTCAACCCATGACCAATGACCATCACCATCACACATCCTCAACCCACGACCAGTGACCATCATCAAACATCCTCAACCCATGACCAGTGACCAGCATCATCATCACACATCCACAACCCATGATCACTGATCATCATCATCATCACACATCCACAATCCATGAACATCATCAGATATCTACAACCCATCACCAGTTACCATCATAATCATCTCACATCCACAACTCATGACCAGTG
This sequence comes from Panulirus ornatus, assembly GCF_036320965.1. Classification (NCBI taxonomy): domain Eukaryota; kingdom Metazoa; phylum Arthropoda; class Malacostraca; order Decapoda; family Palinuridae; genus Panulirus; species Panulirus ornatus. The sequence continues at coordinate 30,962,904 of NC_092273.1, forward strand.
ACCATCATCGTCATCATCATTAAACATTCACAATGGATGACCAGTACCCATCATCATAATCATAACATATCTACAACTCAGGACCAGTTACCATCATCACCATCACACATCCAAAACCCATGACCAGAGACCATCATCATCCGACATCCTCAACCCATGACCAGTGACTATCATCATCACACATCCTGAGCACATTGCAAGTGACCATCGTCATACATCCTCAACCAATGACCAGTGACCATCATCATATTCACACATCCATAACCCATAACCAGTGACCATCATCATCTTCACATATCCACAACCCATGAACAGTGACCATCATCATCGTCACACATCCATAACCCATGACCAGTGACAATCTTCATCACACATGCGCAACCCATGACCAGTGACCATCATCATCATCACATATCTACAACCCAAAGCCAGTGACAATCATCATCATCATCACACATCCGCAACGCATGACCAGTGACCATCATCATCATCACACCTCCTTAACCCATGAACAGAGACCATCACCATCACCAAACATCCACAACCCATGAACAGTGACCATCATCATCATCACACATCCACAACCCATTACCAGTGACCATCATCATCATAACACATCCTCAATCCATGACCAGTGACCATCATCACACATCCCCAACCCATGACCAGTGACCATCATCATCATCACATATCGTCAAACCATGACCAGTGAACATCATAACACATCCTCAACCCCTCACCCATGACCGTCATCATCATTAGACACCCTCAACCCATGACCAGTGACCATCATCATCATCAAATCCTCAACCCATGACCATTGAGCATCATCATCATCACACATCCACAGTCCATGAATATTGACCGTCATCACACATTCTCAACCCAAGACCAGTAATCATCATCACACATCCTCAACCCATGAACAGTGACCATTATCACACATCCTCAAACCATGACAATTGACCATCATCATCACCACACATCCGCAACCCATGACCATTGATCATGATCATCATACATCCTCAACCCATGACCACTGACGATCATCACATGTCAACCTATGACCAGTGACCAGCATCATCACACATTCACAACACCTGACCAGTGACCATCATCACCATCACTCATCCACGATCCATAACCCATGACCATCATCATCACCATCATACATGCACAACCCATAACCAGTGACCATCATCATCACATCCTAGACTCATGACCATAGACTATCATGATCATCAAATATCTACAACCCATGACCAGTGACCATCATAATCATGGCACATCCACAAACCATGACAAGTGACCATCATCATCATCACACATCCACAACCCATGACCAGTGACGATCATCATCATAACACATCCACAACCCATGACCAGAGTGACCATCATCATCATCATCACAAATCCTCAACCCATGACCAGTGACCATCATCATCATCACACATGAATAACCTATGACCAGTGACAATCATCACACATCCTCAGTCCATGACCAGTGACCATCATCATCATCACACATCCATAACCTATGACCAGTGATCATCATCACACATCCCCAACCCATGACCAGTGACCATCATCACACATCCTCAACCCATGACCAGTGACCATCATCACACATCCTGAACCCATGACCATTGACCAACATCATCATCAGACATCCTCACCCCAAGACCAGTGACCATCATCATCATCACACATCCTCAACCCATGGCCAGTGACAAGATTCAAACATCATCAGTCCATGTCCAGTGACCATCATCATCAAACATCCACAGCCCATGACCAGTGACCATCATCATCATCACAAATCAACAATCCATAACAAGTGACCATCATCATCATCACACATCCAAAACCCATGAACAGTAACTATCGTCTTCAAACATCCACAACCCATGACCAGTGACCATCATCATCATCACACATCCACAACCCATGACCAATGACCATCATCATCATCATCATCACACATCCTCAACCCATGACCAGTGAACATCATCATCACACATCCACAACCCATGACTAGTGACAATCATCATACATCCTCAACCCAAGACCTCTGATCATAATCATGACACAACCTCAATCCATGACCAGTGACCATCATCACACATCCTTAACCCATGACCATTGACTATCATCATCACCACACATCCTCAACCCAAGACCATTGACAATCATCATCATCATAAGTCCCCAAACCATGACCATTGACGATCCTCGCACATCCTCAACCCATGACCAGTGACCATCATCATCATCACATATTCACAACCCGTGACCAGTGACCATCATCACCATCACATATCGACGTTCCATGACCAGTGACCATCATTATCATCATCATACATCCACAACCCATGACCAGTGACCATCATCATCATCACACATACCAAATCCATTACCAGTGACAATCATCATTATCACATATCCTCAACCCTTAACCAGTGAACATCATCATCATTATCATCACACATCTACAACGCATGACCAGTCACCATCATCATCACCACACATCCAAAACCCATGACTAGTGACCATCATTTTCAGCACACATCCTTAACCCAAAACCACTGATCATCATCATCATCATCATCACACATCTACAACCCAAAACCAGTGACCATCATCACAACCACACATCAACAACCCATGACCAGTGACCATCGTCATCATTACACATCCTAACCTATGACCAGTGACAATAATCATCATCAAACATCCTCAAACCATTGCCAGTGACAATCATCACACGTCTTTAACCCATTACCAGTTACCATCATCATCATCACACATCCACAGCCCTTGACCAGTGATCATCATCATCATCACATATCCATAACCCATGACCAGTGACCATCATCACCATCACATATCCACAACCCATGACCAAAAACCATCGTCATCATCCATTCACCACCCATGACCAGTGATCATCATCATCACACATCCACAACCCATGACCAGTGACCATGATCATCAACATAATTAAACATCCACAACAGATGACTAGTGACAATCATCTTCATCACACATCCTCAACTTTTGACCAGTGACCATCACCATCATCAAACATCCGCAACCCATGAAGAGTGACCATCATCATCATCACACATCCACAACCCGTGACCAGTGACCATCATCATCATCATCAAAAATCATCAACCCATGACCAGTGACCATCATCATCACCACACATCCATAACCTATGACCAGTGACAATCATCACACATCCTCAATCCATGACCAGTGACCATCATCATCATCACACATCCATAACCTATGACCAGTGATCATCATCACACATCCCCAACCCATGACCAGTGACCATCATAACACATCCTCAACCCATGACCAGTGACCATCATCACACATCCTGAACCCATGACCACTGACCATCATCATCATCACACATCCTCAACCCAAGACCAGTGACCATCATCATCATCAAACATCCTCAAACCATGGCCAGTGACAAGATTCACACATCATCAGCCCATGTCCAGTGACCATCATCATCATCAAACAACCACAGCCCATGACCAGTGACAATCATCATCATCACAAATCAACAATCCATAACAAGTGACCATCATCATCATCACACATCCAAAACCCATGAACAGTAACTATCGTCATCACACATCCACAACCCATGACCAGTGACCATCATCATCATCATACATCCACAACCCATGACCAATGACCATCATCATCATCATCATCACACATCCTCAACCCATGACCAGTGAACATCATCATCACACATCCACAACCCATGACTAGTGACCATCATCATACATCCTCAACCCAAGACCTCTGATCATAATCATGACACAACCTCAATCCATGACCAGTGACCATCGTCACACATCCTTAACCCATGACCATTGACTATCATCATCACCACACATCCTCAACCCAAGACCATTGACAATCATCATCATAAGTCCTCAAACCATGACCATTGACGATCCTCACACATCCTCAACCCATGACCAGTGACCATCATCATCATCACACATTCACAACCGTGACCAGTGACCATCATCAACATCACATATCAACGTTCCATGACCAGTGACCATCATTATCATCATCATACATCCACAACCCATGACCAGTGACCATCATCATCATCACACATACACAATCAATTACCAGTGACCATCATCATTATCACATATCCTCAACCCTTGACCAGTGAACATCATCATCATCATCATCACACATCTACAACGCATGACCAGTCACCATCATCATCACCACACATCCAAAACCATGACTAGTGACCATCATTTTCAGCACACATCCTTAACCCAAAACCACTGAACATCATCATCATCATCACACATCTACAACCCAAAACCAGTGACCATCATCACAACCACAATCAGCAACCCATGAACAGTGACCATCGTCATCATCACACATCCTAATCTATGACCAGTGACAATAATCATCATCAAACATCCTCAACCCATCGCCAGTGACAATCATCACACGTCTTTAACCCATTACCAATTACCATCATCATCATCACACATCCACAGCCCTTGACCAGTGAGCATCATCATCATCACACATCCATAACCCATGACCAGTGACCATCATCACAATCATACATCCACAACCCATGACCAAAAACCATCGTCTTCATCCATTCACCACCCATGACCAGTGATCATCATCATCACACATCCACAACCCATGACCAGTGACCATGATCATCAACATAATTAAACATCCACAACAGAAGACCAGTGACCATCATCTTCATCACACATCCTCAACTCTTGACCAGTGACCATCACCATCATCAAACGTCCACAACCCATGAGGAGTGACCATCATCATCATCACACATCCACAACCCGTGACCAGTGACCATCATCATCATCAAACATCCAGAATCCATGAACAGTAATCATCATCATCACATATCTACAACCCATCACCAGTTACCATCATAATCATCTCACATCCACAACTCATGACCAGTGACCAGTGACCGTCATCATCATTACATATCCACAACGGACGACCAGTACCCATCATCATCATCATCACACATCTACAACCCAGGACCAGTGACCATCACCATCACACATCCAAAACCCATGACCAGAGACCATCATCATCCGACATCCTCAACCCATGACCAGTGACCATCATCATCACACATCCTGAACACATTGCGAGTGACCATCGTCATACATCCTCAACCAATGACCAGTGACCATCATCATATTCACACATCCATAACCCATAACCAGTGACCATCATCATCTTCACATATCCACAACCCATGAGGAGTGACCATCATCATCGTCACACATCCATAACCCATGACCAGTGACCATCTTCATCACACATCTGCAACCCATGACCAGTGACCATCATCATCATCACACATCTACAACACATGACCAGTGACTATCATCATCATCATCGTCACATATCCACAACGCATGACCAGTGACCGTCATCATCATCAGACATCCTTAACCCATGACCAGAGACCATCACCATCACCAAACATCCACAACCCATGAACAGTGACCATAATCATATTCACACATCCACAACCCATTACCAATGACCATCATCATCATAACACATCCTCAATCCATGACCAGTGACCATCATCACACATCCCCAACCCATGACCAGTGACCATCATCATCATCACATATCATCAACCCATGACCATTGAACATCATAAAACATCCTCAAACCATGACCCATGACCGTCATCATCATTAGACACCCTCAACCCATGACCAGTGACCATAATCATCATCAAATCCTCAACCCATTACCATTGAGCATCATCATCATCACATATCCACAGCCTATGAATAGTGACCGTCATCACACATCCTCAACCCAAGACCAGTAATCATCATCACACATCCTCAGCCCATGAACAGTGACCATTATCACACATCCTCAAACCATGACAATTGACCATCATCATCACCACATATCCGCAACCCAGGACCATTGACCATGATCATCATCATACATCCTCAACCCATGACCAGTGACGATCATCACATGTCCTCAACCCATGACCAGTGACCAGCATCATCACACATTCACAACAACTGACCAATGACCATCATCACCATCACACATCCACGATCCATAACCCATGGCCATCATAATCATCATACATGCACAACCCATAACCAGTGACCATAACCATCATCACATCCTAGACCTATGACCATAGACCATCATGATCTTCAAATATCTACAACCCATGACCAGTGACCATCATATTCATGACAAATACTCAAACCATGACAAATGACCATCATCATCATCACACATCCACAACCCATGACCAGTGACGATCATCATCATCACACATCCACAACCGATGACCAAAGTGACCATCATCATCATCATCACACATCCTCAACCCATGACCAGTGACCATCATCATCATCACACATCCATAACCTATGACCAGTGACAATCATCACACATCCTCAACCCATGACCAGTGACCATCATCATCATCACACATCCATAACCTATGACCAGTGATCATCATCAAACATCCTCAACCCATGACCAGTGACCATCATCACACATCCTGAACCCATGACCAGTGACCATCATCACACATCCTGAACCCATGACCATTGACCATCATCATCATCACACATCCTCAACCCAAGACCAGTGACCATCATCATCATCACATATCCTCAACCCATGGCCAATGACAAGATTCACACATCATCAACCCATGTCCAATGACCATCATCATAGTCAAACAACCACAGCCCATGATCAGTGACCATCATCATCATCACAAATCAACAATCCATAACATGTGACCATCATCATCATCACACATCCAAAACCCATGAACAGTAACTATCGTCATCACATATCCACAACCCATGACCAGTGACCATCATCATCATAACACATCCACAACCCATGACCAGTGACCATCATCATCATCATAATCACACATCCTCAACCCATGACCAGTGAACATCATCATCACACATCCACAACCCATGTCTAGTGACCATCATCATACATCCTCAATCCAAGACCTCTGATCATAATCATGACACAACCTCAACCCATGACCAGTGACCATCACCACATATCCTTAACCCATGACCATTGACTATCATCACCACACATCCTCAAACCAAGACCATTGACCATCATCATCATCATACGTCCTCAAACCATGACCACTGACGATCTTCACACATCCTCAACCCATGACCAGTGAACATCATCTTCATCACACATTCACAACCCGTGACCAGTGACTATCATCACCATCACATATCCACGTTTCCTGACCAGTGACCATCATTATCATCATCATACATCCACAACCCATGACCAGTGACAATCATCACCATCACACATCCACAATCCATTACCAGTGACCATCATCATTATCACACATCCTCAACCCTTGACCAGTGAACATCATCATCATCATCATCACACATTTACAACGCATGACCAGTCATCATCATCATAACCACACATCCAAAACCCATGACTAGTGACCATCATTTTCAGCACACATCCTTAACCCAAAACCAGTGAACATCATCATCATAATACATCTACAAACCAAAACCAGTGACCATCATCACAACCACACATCAGCAACCCATGACCAGTGATCATCATCATCATCACACATCCACAGCCCTTGACCAGTGAGCATCATCATCACACATCCATAACCCATGACCAGTGACCATCATCACCGTCACACATCCACAGCCAATGACCAAAAACCATCGTCATCATCCATTCACAACCCATGACCAGTGATCATCATCGTCATCACACATCCACAACCCATGACCAGTGACCATGATCATCAACATCATTAAACATCCACAACGGATGACCAGTGACCATCATCTTCGTCACACATCCTCAACTCTTGATCAGTGACCATCACCATCATCAAACATCCACAACATATGAAGAGTGATCATCATCATCACACATCGACAACCCGTGACCAGTGACCACCATCATCATCACACATCCAAAACCCATGAACAGTGACCATCGTCATCATCACATATTCTCGACCCATGACAAGTGACCATCATCACCATCACAGATACACGACCCATGACAAGTGACCATCATCATAACACATCCACAACCCATGACCAGTGACCATCATCACCATCACACATCCACAACCCATGAGCAGTGATGATCATCATCATAACACATCCTCAGCCCATGACCAGTGACCATCATCATCATCATCATCACACATCTACAGCCCATGTCCAGTGACAATCATCATCATCACAAATCCAAAACCCATGACTAGTGACCATTATCATCATAACACATCCTCAAACCATGACCAGTGACAATCATCATCATCAACATCATCCCACATCTACAGCCCATGACCAGTGACCATTATCACCATCACACATTCACAACCCATGACCAGTGACCATCATCATCATCATGCATTCTCAACCCATGACAAGTGACCATCATTATCATCACACGTCATTACGAACAATCATCACACATCCTCAACCCATTACCAGTGACCATCATCATCATCATAAATCCACAACCCATGATCAGTGACCATCATCATCATCGCACATCCACAACCCATGTCCAGTGACCATCAGCATCATCAAACATATACAACCCATGACCAGTAACCATCGTCATCATACATCCACAACTCAGGACCAGTGACCATCATCATTATCACATATCCAGAACACATCACCAGTGACCATTATCATCGTCATTAAACATCCATAACGAATGACCAGTGATCATCATCATCAAACATCCTCAACCCATGACCATTTATTCATAATCATGAAACATCCTCAACCAATGACCAGTGATAATCATCACACATCCTCAACCCATTACCATTGACCCTCATCATCATCATACATCCACAACCCATGATCAGTGACCATCAACATTTTCGCGCATCCACAACCCATGACCAGTGACCATCATCAACATCACACATATACAACCCATGACCAGTAACCATCGTCATCATACATCCACAACCCATGACCAGTGACCATCATCATCATCACACATCCAGAACCCATCACCAGTGACCATTATCATCATCATTATACATCCAAAACGGATGACCAGTGAACATCATCATCATCAAACATCCTCAACCCATGACCAGTGACCATCACTATCTTAAAACATCCACAACCCATGACCAGTGACCATCATCATCATCATCACACATCCACAACCCATGACCAATGATCATCACCATCATCAATTATCCACAACCCATGACCAGCGACCATCATCATCATCAGACATCTATATTCCATGACCAGTGACCATTATCATTATCACACATCCTCAACCCAAGACAAGTGACCATCATCATACATCCTCAACCCATGACCAGTGACCAACATCATCATCATCGCACTTCCTTAACCCATGACCAGTGAACATAACACATCCCCAACCCATGACCAATGAAGATCATCATCATCACACATACTCATAACATGATCAGTGACCATCATCACATCCTCAACCCATGACCAGTCACCATCATCATCACCAAAAATCCAGAACCCATGACCATTGACCATCATCACATTTCCTTAACCCATGACCAGTGATCAGAATCATAACATATCCTTAACCCATGACAAGTGACGATCATCACACATCCTCAACCCATAACCTTTAACCATTATCATCACACATCCTCAACCCATGACCATTGACCATCATCATCATCACACATCCTCAACCCATGACCAGTGACTATCATCACACATCTTCAACCCAAGACCAGTGACCATCATCATCATCACACATCATCAACCCATGTCCAGTGACAAGATTCAGACATCAACCCATGACCAGTGACCATCATCTTCATCACACAACAACAGCCATTAACCAGTGACCATCATCATCATCACACATCAACAATCCATAACAAGTGACTATCAGTATCATCACACATCCGCAACCCATGAACAGTATCTATCGTCATAACACATCCACAACCCTTGACTAGTGACCATCATCATCATCACACATCAACAACCCATGACCAGTGACCATCATCATCATCATCATCATCATCACACATCCTCAACCCATAACCAGTGAGCATCATCATCATCACACATCCACAACCCATGACTAGTGACAATCATACATCGTCAACCAAGACCAGTGATCATAATCATGACACATCCTCAATCCATTATCAGTGACCATCATGAAACATCCTCAACCCATGACCATTGGCCATCATCATCATCACACATCCTCAACCCATGACCATTGACCATCATCATCATCATGCATCCTCAACCCATGACCATAGACGATCATCACACATCCTCAACCCATGACCAGTGGCCATCATCATCATCACACATTCACAACCCGTGACCATATACCATCATCATCATCACACATCCACGTCCCATGACCAGTGACCATCATCACACATCCTGAACCCATGACCATTGACCATCATCATCATCACACATCCTCAACCCAAAACAAGGGACCATCATCATCATCACACATCCTCAACCCATGGCCAGTGACAAGATTCACACATCATCAGCCCATGTCCAGTGACCATCATCATCATCAAACAACCACAGCCCATGACCAGTGACAATCATCATCATCACAAATCAACAATCCATAACAAGTGATCATCATCATCATCACACATCCAAAACCCATGAACAGTAACTATCGTTATCACACATCCACAACCCATGACCAGTGACCATCATCATCATCACACATCAACAACCCATGACCAATGACCATCATCATCATCATCATCACACATCCTCAACCCATGACCAGTGAACATCATCATCACACATCCACAACCCATGACTAGTGACCATCATCATACATCCTCAACCCAAGACCTCTGATCATAATCATGACACAACCTCAATCCATGACCAGTGACAATCATCACACATCCTTAACCCATGACCATTGACTATCATCATCACCACACATCCTCAACCCAAGACCATTGACAATCATCATCATCATAAGTCCTCAAACCATGACCATTGACGATCCTCACACATCCTCAACCCATGACCAGTGACCATCATCATCATCACACATTCACAACCGTGACCAGTGACCATCATCAACATCACATATCAACGTTCCATGACCAGTGACCATCATTATCATCATCATACATCCACAACCCATGACCAGTGACCATCATCATCACCACACATACACAATCAATTACTAGTGACCATCATCATTATCACATATCCTCAACCCTTGACCAGTGAACATCATCATCATCATCACACATCTACAACGCATGACCAGTCACCATCATCATCACCACACATCCAAAACCATGACTAGTGACCATCATTTTCAGCACACATCCTTAACCCAAAACCACTGAACATCATCATCATCATCATCACACATCTACAACCCAAAACCAGTGACCATCATCACAACCACAATCAGCAACCCATGACCAGTGACCATCGTCATCATCACACATCCTAATCTATGACCAGTGACAATAATCATCATCAAACATCCTCAACCCATCGCCAGTGACAATCATCACACGTCTTTAACCCATTACCAATTACCATCATCATCATCAGACATCCACAGCCCTTGACCAGTGAGCATCATCATCATCACACATCCATAACCCATGACCAGTGACCATCATCACAGTCACACATCCACAACCCATGACCAAATACCATCGTCTTCATCCATTCACCACCCATGACCAGTGATCATCATCATCACACATCCACAACCCATGACCAGTGACCATGATCATCAACATATTTAAACATCCACAACAGATGACCAGTGACCATCATCTTCATCACATATCCTCAACTCTTGACCAGTGACCATCACCATCATCAAACATCCACAACCCATGAGGAGTGACCATCATCATCATCACACATCCACAACCCGTGACCAGTGACCATCATCATCATCACACATCCACAATCCATGAACAGTAACCATCATCATCACATATCTACAACCCATCACCAGTTACCATCATAATCATCTCACATCCACAACTCATGACCAGTGACCATCATCGTCATCATCATTACACATCCACAACGGATGACCAGTACCCATCATCATCATCACATATCTACAACCCAGGACCAGTGACCATCATCATCATCACACATCCAAAACCCATGACCAGAGACCATCATCATCCGACATCCTCAGCCCATGACCAGTGACCATCATCATCACACATCCTGAACACATTGCGAGTGACCATCGTCATACATCCTCAACCAATGACCAGTGACCATCATTATATTCACACATCCATAACCCATAACCAGTGACCATCATCATCTTCACATATACACAACCCATGAGGAGTGACCATCATTATCGTCACACATCCATAACCCATGACCAGTGACCATCTTCATCACACATCTGCAACCCATGACCAGTGACCATCATCATCATCACACATCTACAACACATGACCAGTGACTATCATCATCATCATCATCACATATCCACAACGCATGACCAGTGACCATCATCATCATCAGACATCCTTAACCCATGACCAGAGACCATCACCATCACCAAACATCCACAACCCATGAACAGTGACCATAATCATATTCACACATCCACAACCCATTACCAATGACCATCATCATCATAACACATCCTCAATCCATGACCAGTGACCATCATCACACATCCCCAACCCATGACCAGTGACCATCATCATCATCACATATCATCAACCCATGACCATTGAACATCATAAAACATCCTCAAACCTGGACCCATGACCGTCATCATCATTAGACACCCTCAACCCATGACCAGTGACCATAATCATCATCAAATCCTCAACCCATTACCATTGAGCATCATCATCATCACATATCCACAGCCTATGAATAGTGACCGTCATCACACATCCTCAACCCAAGACCAGTAATCATCATCACACATCCTCAACCCATGAACAGTGACCATTATCACACATCCTCAAACCATGACAATTGACCATCATCATCACCACAGATCCGCAACCCAGGACCATTGACCATGATCATCATCATACATCCTCAACCCATGACCACTGACGATCATAACATCCTCAACCCATGATCAGTGACCAGCATCATCACACATTCACAACAACTGACCAGTGACCATAATCACCATCACACATCCACGATCCATAACCCATGGCCATCATCATCATCATACATGCACAACCCATAACCAGTGACCATAATCATCATCACATCCTAGACCTATGACCATAGACCATCATGATCTTCAAATATCTACAACCCATGACCTGTGACTATCATAATCATGACACATCCTCAAACCATGACAAATGACCATCATCATCATCACACATCCACAACCCATGACCAGTGACGATCATCATCATCACACATCCACAACCGATGACCAAAGTGACCATCATCATCATCATCACACATCCTCAACCCATGACCAGTGACCATCATCATCATCACACATCCATAACCTATGACCAGTGACAATCATCACACATCCTCAACCCATGACCAGTGACCATCATCATCATCACACATCCATAACCTATGACCAGTGATCATCATCACACATCCTCAACCCATGACCAGTGACCATCATCACACATCCTCAACCCATGACCAGTGACCATCATCACACATCCTGAACCCATGACCAGTGACCATCATCATCATCACACATCCTCAACCCATGGCCAATGACAAGATTCACACATCATCAACCCATGTCCAATGACCATCATCATAGTCAAACAACCACAGCCCATGACCAGTGACCATCATCATCATCACAAATCAACAATCCATAACATGTGACCATCATCATCATCACACATCCAAAACCCATGAACAGTAACTATCGTCATCACACATCCACAACCCATGACCAGTGACCATCAACATCATCATAATCACACATCCTCAACCCATGACCAGTGAACATCATCATCACACATCCACAACCCATGTCTAGTGACCATCATCATACATCCTCATCCCAAGACCTGTCATCATAATCATGACACAACCTCAACCCATGACCAGTGACCATCACCACATATCCTTAACCCATGACCATTGACTATCATCATCACCACATATCCTCAAACCAAGACCGTTGACCATCATCATCATCATACGTCCTCAAACCATGACCATTGACGATCCTCACACATCCTCAACCCATGACCAGTGACCATCATCATCATCACATATTCACAACCCGTGACCAGTGACTATCATCACCATCACATATCCACGTTCCCTGACCAGTGACCATCATTATCATCATCATACATCCACAACCCATGACCAGTGACAATCATCACCATCACACATCCACAATCCATTACCAGTGATCATCATCATTATCAAACATCCTCAACCCTTGACCAGTGAACATCATCATCATCATCATCACACATTTACAACGCATGACCAGTCATCATCATCATCTCCACACATCCAAAACCCATGACTAGTGACCATCATTTTCAGCACACATCCTTAACCCAAAACCAGTGAACATCATCATCATAATACATCTACAAACCAAAACCAGTGACCATCATCACAACCACACATCAGCAACCCATGACCAGTGATCATCATCATCATCACACATCCTAACCAATGACCAGTAAACAATAATCATCATCAAACATCCTCAACCCATCGCCAGTGACAATCAACACACGTCTTTCACCCTTTACTAGTTACCATCATCATCATCACACATCCACAGCCCTTGACCAGTGAGCATCATCATCACACATCCATAACCCATGACCAGTGACCATCATCACCGTCACACATCCACAGCCCATGACCAGAAACCATCGTCATCATCCATTCACAACCCATGACCAGTGATCATCATCATCACACATCCACAACCCATGACCAGTGACCATGATCATCAACATCATTAAACATCCACAACAGATGACCAGTGACCATCATCTTCATCACACATCCTCAACTCTTGATCAGTGACCATCACCATCATCAAACATCCACAACATATGAAGAGTGACCATCATCATCACACATCGACAAACCGTGACCAGTGACCATCATCATCATCACACATCCAAAACCCATGAACAATGACCATCGTCATCATCACATATTCTCGACCCATGACAAGTGACCATCATCACCATCACACAAACACGACCCATGACAAGTGACCATCATCATAACACATCCACAACCCATGACCAGTGACCATCATCACCATCACACATCCACAACCCATGAGCAGTGATGATCATCATCATAACACATCCTCAGCCCATGACCAGTGACCATCATCATCATCATCATCATCACATATCTACAGCCCATGACCTCTGACAATCATCATCACAAATCCAAAACCCATGACTAGTGACCATTATCATCATAACACATCCTCAAACCATGACCAGTGACAATCATCATCATCAACATCATCACACATCTACAGCCCATAACCAGTGACCATTATCATCATCACACATTCACAACCCTTGACCAGTGACCATCATCATCATCATCATCACACATCCTCTACCCATAACCAGTGAGCATCATCATCATCATCACACATCTACAACCCAAGACCACTGACAATCACAAAATCACACATCAACAACCCATGACCAGTGACCATCATCATCATCATGCATTCTCAACCCATGACAAGTGACCATCATTATCATCACACGTCATTACGAACAATCATCACACATCCTCAACCCAATACCAGTGACCATCATCATCATCATAAATCCACAACCCATGATCAGTGACCATCATCATCATCGCACATCCACAACCCATGTCCAGTGACCATCAGCATCATCAAACATATACAATCCATGACCAGTAACCATCGTCATTATACATCCACAACTCAGGACCAGTGACCATCATCATTATCACACATCCAGAACACATCACCAGTGACCATTATCATCGTCATTAAACATCCATAACGAATGACCAGTGATCATCATCATCAAACATCCTCAACCCATGACCATTTATTCATAATCATGACACATCCTCAACCAATGACCAGTGACAATCATCACACATCCTCAACCCATTACCATTGACCCTCATCATCATCATACATCCACAACCCATGATCAGTGACCATCAACATCATCGCACATCCACATCCCATGACCAGTGACCATCATCAACATCACACATATACAACCCATGACCAGTAACCATCGTCATCATACATCCACAACCCATGACCAGTGACCATCATCATCATCACACATCCAGAACCCATCACAAGTGACCATTATCATCATCATTATACATCCACAACGGATGACCAGTGAACATCATCATCATGAAACATCCTCAACCCATGACCAGTGACCATCACTATCATAAAACATCCACAACCCATGACCAGTGACCATCATCATCATCACACATCCACAACCCATGAACAATGATCATCACCATCATCAATCATCCACAACCCATGACCAGCGACCATCATCATCATCAGACATCTATATTCCATGACCAGTGACCATCATCATTATCACACATCCTCAACCCAAGACAAGTGACCATCATCATACATCCTCAACCCATGACCAGTGACCAACATCATCATCGTCGGACTTCCTTAACCCATGACCAGTGAACATAACACATCCCAACCCATGACCAATGAAGATCATCATCACACATACTCACAACATGATCAGTGACCATCATCACATCCTCAACCCATGACCAGTCACCATCATCATCACCACAAATCCAGAACCCATGACCATTAACCATCATCACATTTCCTTAACCCATGACCAGTGATCAGAATCATAACATATCCTTAACCCATGACAGGTGACGATCATCACACATCCTCAACACATAACCTTTAACCATCATCATCACACATCCTCAACCCATGACCATTGACCATCATCATCATCACATCCTCAACCCATGACCAGTGACTATCATCACACATCCTCAACCCAAGACCAGTGACCATCATCATCATCACACATCCTCAACCCATGGCCAGTGACAAGATTCACACATCAACCCATGATCAGTGACCATCATCTTCATCACACAACAACAGCCATTAACCAGTGACCATCATCATCATCACACATCAACAATCCATAACAAGTGACTATCAGTATCATCACACATCCGCAACCCATGAACAGTATCTATCGTCATAACACATCCACAACCCTTGACTAGTGACCATCATCATCATCACACATCAACAACCCATGACCAGTGACCATCATCATCATCATCATCATCATCACACATCCTCAACCCATAACCAGTGAGCATCATCATCACACATCCACAACCCATGACTAGTGACAATCATACATCGTCAACCAAGACCAGTGATCATAATCATGACACATCCTCAACCCATGATCAGTGACTATCATCAAACATCCTCAACCCATGACCATTGACCATCATCATCATCACACATCCTCAACCCATGACCATTGACCATCATCATCATCATGCATCCTCAACCCATGACCAGTGACGATCATCACACATCCTCAACCCATGAACAGTGACCATCATCATGATCACACATTCGCAACCCGTGACCATATACCATCATCACCATCACACATCTACGTCCCATGACCAGTGACCATCATTATAATCATCATACATCCACAACTCATAACGAATTGACCATCATCACCATCACACATCCACAGTCCATTACCAGTGACCATCATCAATATCACACATCCTCACCCTTAACCAGTGACCATCATTATCATCATCATCACACATCTACAACGCAAGACCATTCACCATCATCATCACCACACATACAAAACCCATGATTAGTGACCATCATATTCAGCACACATCCTCAACCCATGACCGGTGAACATCATCATCATCATCACACATATACAACCCAAGACCAGTGACCATCATCACAACCACAAATCAGCAACCCATGACCAGTAACCATCATCATCATCACATATCATTAACCTATGACCAGTGACCATAATTACCATCAAATATGCTGAACCCATCGCCAGTGACAATAATCACACATGTTTAACCCATTACCAGTTACCATCATCATCATCACACTTCCACAGCACATGACCAGTGAGCATCATCTTCATCACACATCCATAACCCATGATCAGTGACCATCATCACCATCACACATCCACAACCCATGACCAATGACCATCACCATCATCAATTATCCACATTCCATGACCAGTGACCTTCATCATCACACATCCTCAACCTAAGACCAGTGACCATCATCATACATCCTCAACCCATGACCAGTGACCATCATCATCATCACAAGTCATCAACCCATGGCCAGAGACAATCATCACACATCCTCAACCCATTACCAGTGACCATCATCATTATCATACATCCGCAACCCATGATCAGCGATCATCATCATCATCGCACATCCACAACCCATGTCCAGTGACCATCAACATCATCACATATATACAACTCATGACCAGTAACCATCGTCATCATACATCCACAACGCAGGACCAGTGACCATCATCATCACACATCCAGAACACATCACCAGTGACCATTATCATCATCATTAAACATCCACAACGAATGACCAGTGATCATCATCATCATCATCAAAAATCCTCAACCCCTGACCATTTATTCATAATCATGACATCCTCAACCCATGACCAGTGACAATTATCACACATCCTCAACCCATTACCATTGACCCTCATCAACATCATATATCCACAAACCATGATCAGTGACCATCATCATCATCACATGTCATCAACCCATGGCCAGAGACAATCATCACATATCCTCAACCCATTACCAGTGACCATCATCATTATCATACGTCCGCAACCCATGATCAGCGACCATCATCATCATCGCATATCCACAACCCATGACCACTGACCATCATCATCATCACACATATACAACCCATGACCAGTAACCATCGTCATCATACATCCACAACCCATGACCAGTGACCATAATCATCATCACACATCCAGAACCCATCACAAGTGACCATTATCATCATCATTACACATCCACAACGGATGACCAGTGAACATTATCATCATCAAACATCCTCAACCCATGACCAGTGACCATCACTATCATAAAACATCCACAAACCATGACCAGTGACCATCATCATCATCACACATCCACAACCCATGACCAATGACCATCAACATCATCAATTATCCACAACCTATGACCAGCGACCATCATCATCATCAGACATCCACATTCCATGACCAGTGACCATCATCATCATCACACAACCTCAACCCAAGACCAGTGACCATTATCATACATCCTCAACCCATGACCATTGGCCATCATCATCATCACATACCCTTAACCCATGACCAGTGAACATCATAACACATCCCCAACCCATGACCTATGACGATCATCATCATCACACATACTCACTACATGATCAGTGACCATCATCATATCCTCAACCAATGACCAGTCACCATCATCATCATCACAAATCCAGAACCCATGACCATTGACCATCATCACATTTCCTTAACCCATGACCAGTGATCAGAATCATAACATCCTTAACCCATGACAAGTGACGATCATCACACATCCTCAACCCATGACCATTAACCATCTTCATCACACATCCTCAACCCATGACCATTGACCATCATCATCATCACACACCCTCAACCCATGATCAGTAACCATCATCATACATCCTCAACCCAAGACCAATGACCATCATCATCATCACACTTCCTCAACCCATGGCCAGTGACAAGATTCACACATCATCAACCCATGACCAGTGACCATCATCATCATCACACAAACACAGCCATTGACCAGTGACCATCATCATCATCACACATCCACAATCCATAACAAGTGAGCATCATCATCATCACACATCCACAACCCTTGACCAGTGACCATCATTATCATCATCATCACACATCTACAACGCAAGACCAGTCACCATCATCATCACCACACATCCAAAACCCATGATTAGTGACCATCATATTCATCACACATCCTCAACCCATGACCAGTGAACACCATCATCATCATCACACATCTACAAC
This sequence comes from Panulirus ornatus, assembly GCF_036320965.1. Classification (NCBI taxonomy): domain Eukaryota; kingdom Metazoa; phylum Arthropoda; class Malacostraca; order Decapoda; family Palinuridae; genus Panulirus; species Panulirus ornatus. Next base: position 30,983,212 of record NC_092273.1, read on the forward strand.
CCAAGACCAGTGACCATCATCACAACTACAAATCAGCAACCCATGACCAGTGACCATCATCATCATCACATATCATTAACCTATGACCAGTGGCCATAATTACCATCAAACATCCTCAACCCATCGCCAGTGACAATAATCACACATTTTTAACCCATTACCAGTTGCAATCATCATCATCACACCTCCACAGCCCATGACCAGTGAGCATCACCTTCATCACACATCGATAACCCATGGCCAGTGACAATCATCACCATCACACATCCACAACCCATGGCCAATGACCATCACCATCATTAATTATCCACAACCCATGACCAGTGACCATCATCATCATCACACATCCACATTCCATGACCAGTGACCATCATCATCATCACACATCCTCAACCCAAGACCAGAGACCATCATCATACATCCTCAACCCATGACCAGTGACCATCATCATCATCACATGTCATCAACCCATGGCCAGAGACAATCATCACACATCCTCAACCCATTACCAGTGACCAACATCATTATCATACATCCGCAACCCATGATCAGCGACCATCATCATCATCGCACATCCATAACCCATGTCCAGTTACCATCAACATCATCACACATATACAACCCATGACCAGTAACCATCGTCATCATACATCCACAACGCAGGACCAGTGACCATCATCATTATCACACATCCAGAACACATCGCCAGTGACCATTATCATCATCATTAAACATCCACAACGAATGACCAGTGATCATCATCATCATCATCAAACATCCTCAACCCATGACCATTCATTCATAATCATGACACATCCTCAACCCATGACCAGTGACAATCATCACACATCCTCAACCCATTACCATTGACCCACATCATCATCATATATCCACAAACCTTGATCAGTGACCATCATCATCATCGCACATCCACAACCCATGACCAGTGACCATTATCATCATCACACATATACAACCCATGACCAGTAACCATCGTCATCATACATCCACAACCCATGACCAGTGACCAGTGACGGGTTCTAGATGTGTGATGATGATCATCACACATCTAGAACCCGTCACTAGTGACCATTATCATCATAATTACACATCCACAACGGATGACCAGTGAACATCATCATCATCAAACATCCTCAACCCATGACCAGTGACCATCACCATCATAAAACATCCACAAACCATGACCAGTGACCATCATCTTCATCACAAATCCACAACCCATGACCAATGACCATCACCATCATCAATTATCCACAACCTATGACCAACGACCATCATCATCATCAGACATCCACATTCCATGACCAGTGACCATCATCATCATCACACATCCTCAACCCAAGACCAGTGATCATCATTATACATCCTCAACCCATGACCATTGACCATCATCATCATCACATATCCTTAACCCATGACCAGTGAACATCATAACACATCCCCAACCATGACCAATGACGATCATCATCATCACACATACTCACCACATGATCAGTGACCATCATCACATCCTCAACCAATGACCAGTCACCATCATCATCATTACAAATCCAGAACCCATGACCATTGACCATCATCACATTTCCTTAACCCATGACCAGTGATCAGAATCATAACATATCCTTATCCCATGACAAGAGATGATCATCACACATCCTCAACCCATGACCATTAACCATCATCATCATATCCTCAACCCATGACCATTGACCATCATCATCATCACACATCCTCAACCCATGACCAGTAACCATCATCACACATCCTCAACCCAAGACCAGTGACCATCATCATCATCACATATCCTCAACCCATGGCCAGTGACAAGATTCACACATCATCAACCCATGACCAGTGACCATCATCATCATCACACAACCACAGCCATTGACCAGTGACCATCATCATCATCACAAATCAACAATCCATAACAAGTGACCATCATCATCATCACACATCCACAACCCTTGACCAGTGACCATCATTATCATCATCATCACACATCTACAACGCAAGACCAGTCACCATCATCATCACCACACATCCAAAACCCATGATTAGTGACCATCATATTCAGCACACATCCTCAACCCATGACCAGTGAACATCATCATCATCATCACACATCTACAACCCAAGACCAGTGACCATCATCACAACTACAAATCAGCAACCCATGACCAGTGACCATCATCATCATCACATATCATTAACCTATGACCAATGGCCATAATTACCATCAAACATCCTCAACCCATCGCCAGTGACAATAATCACACATTTTTAACCCATTACCAGTTGCAATCATCATCATCACACCTCCACAGCCCACGACAAGTGAGCATCATCTTCATCACACATCGATAACCCATGGCCAGTGACCATCATCACCATCACACATCCACAACCCATGACCAATGACCATCACCATCATTAATTATCCACAACCAATGACCAGTGACCATCATCATCATCACACATCCACATTCCATGACCAGTAACAATCATCATCATCACACATCCTCAACCCAATACCAGTGACCATCATCATACATCCTCAACCCATGACCAGTGACCATCATCATCATCACATGTCATCAACCCATGGCCAGAAACAATCATCACACATCCTCAACCCATTACCAGTGACCAACATCATTATCATAAATCCGCAACCCATGATCAGCGACCATCATCATCATCGCATATCCATAACCCATGTCCAGTAACCATCAACATCATCACACATATACAACCTATGACCAGTAACCATCGTCATCATACATCCACAACGCAGGACCAGTGACCATCATCATTATCACACATCCAGAACACATCACCAGTGACAATTATCATCATCATTAAACATCCACAACGAATGACCAGTGATCATCATCATCATCAAACATCCTCAACCCATGACCATTTATTCATAATCATGACACATCCTCAACCCATGACCAGTGACAATCATCACACATCCTCAACCCATTACCATTGATCCTCATCATCATCATACATCCACAAACCGTGATCAGTGACCATCATCATCATCGCACATCCACATCCCATGACCAGTGACCATCATCATCATCACACATATACAACCCATGACCAGTAACCATCGTCATCATACATCCACAACCCATGACCAGTGACCATCATCATCATCACACATCTAGGACCCATCACAAGTGACCATTATCATCATAATTACTCATCGACAACGGATGACCAGTGAACATCATCATCATCAAACATCCTCAACCCATAACCAGTGACCATTACTATCATAAAACATCCACAAACCATGACCAGTGACCATCATCATCATCACACATCCACAACCCATGACCAATGACCACCACCATCATCAATTATCCACAACCTATGACCAACGACCATCATCATCATCAGACATCCATATTCCATGACCAGTGACCATCATCATCATCACACATCCTCAACCCAAGACCAGTGACCATCATCATAAATCCTCAACCCATGACCAGTGACCATCATCATCATCACATCCTTAACCCATGACCAGTGAACATCATAACATATCCCAACCCATGACCAATGACGATCATCATCATCACATATACTCACCACATGACCAGTGACCATCATCACATCCTCAACCCATGACCAGTCACCATCATCATCATTACAAATCCAGAACCGATGACCATTGACCATCATCACATTTCCTTAACCCATGACCAGTGATCAGAATCATAACATATCCTTAACCCATGACAAGTGACGATCATCACATATCTTCAACCCATGACCATTAACCATCATCATCACACATCCTCAACCCATGACCATTGACCATCATCATAATCACACATCCTCAACCCATGACCAGTGACCATCATCACACATCCTCAAACCGAGGCCAGTGACATTCATCATCATCATATATCCTCAACCCATGGCCAGTGACAAGATTCACACATCATCAACCGATGACCAGTGACCATCATCATCATCATCACACAACCACAACTCATGACCAGTGACCATCATCATCATCACACATCAACAATCCATAACAAGTGACCATCATCATCATCACTTATACACAACCCATGAACAGTAACCATCGTCATAACACATCTACAACCCTTGACTAGTGACAATCATCATCATCATACATCTAAAACCCATGACCAGTGACCATCATCATCATCACAAATCAACAATCCATAACAAGTGACCATCATCATCATCACACATCCACAACCCTTGACCAGTGACCATCATTATCATCATCATCACACATCTACAACGCAAGACCAGTCACCATCATCATCACCACACATCCAAAACCCATGATTAGTGACCATCATATTCAGCACACATCCTCAACCCATGACCAGTGAACATCATCATCATCATCACACATCTACAACCCAAGACCAGTGACCATCATCACAACTACAAATCAGCAACCCATGACCAGTGACCATCATCATCATCACATATCATTAACCTATGACCAATGGCCATAATTACCATCAAACATCCTCAACCCATCGCCAGTGACAATAATCACACATTTTTAACCCATTACCAGTTGCAATCATCATCATCACACCTCCACAGCCCACGACAAGTGAGCATCATCTTCATCACACATCGATAACCCATGGCCAGTGACCATCATCACCATCACACATCCACAACCCATGACCAATGACCATCACCATCATTAATTATCCACAACCAATGACCAGTGACCATCATCATCATCACACATCCACATTCCATGACCAGTAACAATCATCATCATCACACATCCTCAACCCAATACCAGTGACCATCATCATACATCCTCAACCCATGACCAGTGACCATCATCATCATCACATGTCATCAACCCATGGCCAGAAACAATCATCACACATCCTCAACCCATTACCAGTGACCAACATCATTATCATAAATCCGCAACCCATGATCAGCGACCATCATCATCATCGCATATCCATAACCCATGTCCAGTAACCATCAACATCATCACACATATACAACCCATGACCAGTAACCATCGTCATCATACATCCACAACGCAGGACCAGTGACCATCATCATTATCACACATCCAGAACACATCACCAGTGACAATTATCATCATCATTAAACATCCACAACGAATGACCAGTGATCATCATCATCATCAAACATCCTCAACCCATGACCATTTATTCATAATCATGACACATCCTCAACCCATGACCAGTGACAATCATCACACATCCTCAACCCATTACCATTGATCCTCATCATCATCATACATCCACAAACCGTGATCAGTGACCATCATCATCATCGCACATCCACATCCCATGACCAGTGACCATCATCATCATCACACATATACAACCCATGACCAGTAACCATCGTCATCATACATCCACAACCCATGACCAGTGACCATCATCATCATCACACATCTAGGACCCATCACAAGTGACCATTATCATCATAATTACTCATCGACAACGGATGACCAGTGAACATCATCATCATCAAACATCCTCAACCCATAACCAGTGACCATTACTATCATAAAACATCCACAAACCATGACCAGTGACCATCATCATCATCACACATCCACAACCCATGACCAATGACCACCACCATCATCAATTATCCACAACCTATGACCAACGACCATCATCATCATCAGACATCCATATTCCATGACCAGTGACCATCATCATCATCACACATCCTCAACCCAAGACCAGTGACCATCATCATAAATCCTCAACCCATGACCAGTGACCATCATCATCATCACATCCTTAACCCATGACCAGTGAACATCATAACATATCCCAACCCATGACCAATGACGATCATCATCATCACATATACTCACCACATGACCAGTGACCATCATCACATCCTCAACCCATGACCAGTCACCATCATCATCATTACAAATCCAGAACCGATGACCATTGACCATCATCACATTTCCTTAACCCATGACCAGTGATCAGAATCATAACATATCCTTAACCCATGACAAGTGACGATCATCACATATCTTCAACCCATGACCATTAACCATCATCATCACACATCCTCAACCCATGACCATTGACCATCATCATAATCACACATCCTCAACCCATGACCAGTGACCATCATCACACATCCTCAAACCGAGGCCAGTGACATTCATCATCATCATATATCCTCAACCCATGGCCAGTGACAAGATTCACACATCATCAACCGATGACCAGTGACCATCATCATCATCATCACACAACCACAACTCATGACCAGTGACCATCATCATCATCACACATCAACAATCCATAACAAGTGACCATCATCATCATCACTTATACACAACCCATGAACAGTAACCATCGTCATAACACATCTACAACCCTTGACTAGTGACAATCATCATCATCATACATCTAAAACCCATGACCAGTGACCATCATCATCATCATCATCATCATCACACATCCTCAACCCATAACCAGTGAGCATCATCATCATCACACATCCACAACCCATGTCTAGTGACCATCATACATCCTCAACCAAGACCAGTGATCATAATCATGACATATCCTCAACCAATGATCAGTGACCATCATCAAACATCCTCAACCCATGACCATTGACCATCATCATCATCACACATCCTCAACCCATGACCATTGACCATCATCATCATCATACATCCTCAACCCATGACCATTGACGATCATCACACATCCTCAACCCATGACCAGTGACAATCATTATCATTACACTTTCAAAACCCGTGACCATATACCATCATCACCATCACACATCCAAGTCCCATGACCAGTGACCATCATTATCATCATCACATCCACAACCCATGACCAATGACCATCACCATCATCAATTATCCACAACCCATTACCAGTGACCATCATCATCATCATAAATCCACAACCCATTATCAGTGACCATCATCATCATCGCAAATCCACAACCCATGTCCAGTGACCATCAACATTATCACACATATACAACCCATGACTAGTAACCATCGTCATCATACATCCATAACCCAGGACCAGTGACCATCATCGTTATCACACATCCAGAACACATCACCAGTGACCATTATCATCATCATTAAACATCCAAAACGAATGACCAGTGATCATCATCATCAAACATACTCAACCCATGACCATTTATTCTTAATCATGATACATCCTCAACCCATGACCAGTGACAATCATCACACATCCTCAACCCATCACCACTGACACTCATCATAAATCATACATCCACAACCCATGATCAGTGACCATCATCTTCATCGCACATCCACAACCCATGACCAGTGACCATCATCATCATCACACATATACAACCCATGACCAGTAACCATCGTCATCATACATCCACAGCCCATGACCAGTGGCCATCATCATCATCACAAATCCAGAACGCCTCACAAGTGACCATTATCATCATCATGACACATCCACAACGGATGACCAGTAAACATCATCATCATGAAACATACTCAACCCATGACCAGTGACCATCCCTATCATAAAACATCCACAACCCATGACCAGTGACCGTCATCATCATCACACATCCACAACCCATGACCAATGACCATCACCATCATCAGTTATCCACAACCCATGACCAGCGACCATCATCATCATCAGACATCCACATTCCATGACCAGTGACCATCATCATCACACATCCTCAACCCAAGACCAGTGACCATCATCATACATCCTCAACACATGACCATTGACCATCATCATCATCACACATCATAAACCCATGACCAGTGAACATCATAACACATCCCAACCCATGACCAATGACGATCAACACCATCACACATACTCACCACATGATCAGTGACATTTCCTTAACCCATAACCAGTGATCAGAATCATAACATATCCTTAACCCATGACAAGTGACGATCATCACACATCCTCAACCCATGACCATTAACCATCATCCTCACACATCCTCAACCCATGACCATTGACCATCATCATCATCATACATCCTCAAACCATGAACAATGACCCTCATCACACATCCTCAACCCAAGACCAGTGACATTCATCATCACCACATATCCTCAACCCATGGCCAGTGACAAGATTCACACATCATCATCCCATGACCAGTGACCATCATCATCACACAACCACAGCCCACAACCAGTGACCATCATCATCATCACACATCAACATTCCATAGCAAGTGACCATCATCATCATCACACATCCACAACCCATGAACAGTAACCATCGTCATAACACATCCACAACCCTTGACTAGTGACCATCATCATCACACATCCAAAACCCATGACTAGTGACCATCATCATCACACATCCTCAACCCATAACCAGTGAGTATCATCATCACACATCCTCAACCCATAACCAGTGAGCATCATCATTATCACACATCTACAACCCATTTCTAGTGACTATCATACATCCTCAACCAAGACCAGTGATCATAATCATGACACATCCTCAACCCATGATCAGTGACCATCATCAAACATCCTCAACCCATGACCATTGACCATCATCATCATCACACATCCTCAACCCATGACCATTGACCATCATCATCATCATACATCCTCAACCCATGACCATTGACGATCATCACACATCCTCAACCCATGACCAGTGACCATCATCATCATCACACATTCACAACCCATGACCATATACCATCATCACCATCACACATCCACGTTGCATGACCAGTGACCATCAATATCATCATCATACATCCACAAACCATACAAAATCGACCATCATCACCATCAAAGATCCACAGTCCATTACCAGTGACCATTATCATTATCACACATCCTCAACCCTTGACCAGTGACCATCATTATCATCATCACACATCTACAACGCAAGACCAGTCCATCATCACCACACATCGAAAACCCTATGACTAGTGACCATCATATTCAGCACACATCCTCAACACATTACCAGTGAACATCATCATCATCATCATCATCACACATCTACAACCCAAGACCAGTGACCATCATCACAACCACACATCAGCAACCCATGACCAGTGACCCGCATCATCATCACACATCCTTAACCTATGACCAGTGACCATAATTACCATCAAACATCCTCAATCCATCGCCAGTGACAATAATCACACATCTTTAACCCATTACCAGTTATCATCATCATCATCACACCTCCACAGCCCATGACCAGTGAGCATCATCTTAATCACACATCCATAACCCATGACCAGTGACCATCATCAAAATCACACATCCCCAACCCATGACCAATGACTATCACCACCATCAATTATCCACAACCCATGACCAGTCACCATCATCATCATCACACATCCAAATTCCATGACCAGTGACCATCATCATCACACATACTCAACCCAAGACCAGTGACCATCATCATACATCCTCAACCCTTGACCAGTGACCATCATCATCATCACACATCCACAACCCATGAACAGTAACCATCGTCATAACACGTCCACAACCCTTGACTAGTGACCATCATCATCATCACACATCCAAAACCCATGACTAGTGACCATCATCATCATCATCATCATCACACATCCTCAACCCATAACCAGTGAGCATCATCATCATCACACATCCACAACCCATGTCTAGTGACTATCATATATCCTCAACCAAGACCAGTGATCATAATCATGACACATCCTCAACCCATAATCAGTGACCATCATCAAACATCCTCAACCCATGACCATTGACCATCATCATCATCACACATCCTCAACCCATGACCATTGACCATCATCATCATCATGCATCCTCAACCCATGACCATTGACGATCATCACACATCCTCAACCCATGACCAGTGACCATCATCATCATCACACATTCACAACCCATGACCATATACCATCATCACCATCACACATCCACGTCCCATGACCAGTGACCATCATTATCATCATCATACATCCACAACCCATAACCAATTGACCATCATTACCATCACACATCCACAGTCCATTACGAGTGACCATTATCATTATCACACATCCTCAACCCTTGACCAGTGACCATCATTATCATCATCACACATCTACAACGCAAGACCAGTCCATCATCACCACACATCGAAAACCCTATGACTAGTGACCATCATATTCAGTACACATCCTCAACACATTACCAGTGAACATCATCATCATCATCATCATCACACATCTACAACCCAAGACCAGTGACCATCATCACAACCACACATCAGCAACCCATGACCAGTGACCATCATCATCATCACACATCCTTAACCTATGACCAGTGACCATAATTACCATCAAACATCCTCAACCCATCGCCAGTGACAATAATCACACATCTTTAACCCATTACCAGTTATCATCATCATCATCACACCTCCACAGCCCATGACCAGTGAGCATCATCTTAATCACACATCCATAACCCATGACCAGTTACCATCATCACCATCACACATCCCCAACCCACGACCAATGACCATTACCACCATCAATTATCCACAACCCATGACCAGTGACCATCATCATCATCATCACACATCCACATTCCATGACCAGTGACCATCATCATCACATATCCTCAACCCAAGACCAGTGACCATCATCATACATCCTCAACCCATGACCAGTGACAATTAGCATCATTACACGTCATCAACCCATGTCCAGAGACTATCATCACACATCCTCAATCCATTACCAGTGACAATCATCATCATCATAAATCCACAACCCATTATCAGTGACCATCATCATCATCGCACATCCACAACCCATGTCCAGTGACCATCAACATCATCACACATATACAACCCATGACCAGTAACCATCGTCATCATACATCCACAACCCAGGACCAGTGACCATCATCGTTATTACACTTCCAGAACACATCACCAGTGACCATTATCATCATCATTAAACATCCACAACGAATGACCAGTGATCATCATCATCATCAAACATCCTCAACCCATGACCAGTGACAATTAGCATCATCACACGTCATCAACCCATGTCCAGAGACTATCATCACACATCCTCAATCCATTACCAGTGACAATCATCATCATCATAAATCCACAGCCCATTATCAGTGACCATCATCATCATCGCACATCCACAACCCATGTCCAGTGACCATCAACATCATCAAACATATACAACCCATGACCAGTAACCATCATCATCATACATCCACAACCCAGGACCAGTGACCATCGTCGTTATTACACTTCCAGAACACAACACCAGTGACCATTATCATCATCATTAAACATCCACAACGAATGACCAGTGATCATCATCATCATCAAACATCCTAAACCCATGACCATTTATTCATAATCATGAGACATCCTCAACCCATGACCAGTGACAATCATCACACATCCTCAACCTATTACAATTGACCCTCATCATAAATCATACATCCACAACCCATGATCATTGACCATCATCATCATCGCACATCCAAAACCCATGACCAGTGACCATCATCATCATCAAACATATACAACCCCTGACCAGTAACCATCGTCATCATACATCCACAACCCATGACCAGTGACCATAATCATCATCACACATCCAGAACCCATCACAAGTCACCATTATCATCATCATTACACATCCACAACGGATGACCAGTGAACATCATCATCATCAAACATCCTCAACCTATGACCAGTGACCATCACTATAATAAAACATCCACAACCCATGAACAATGACCATCATCATCATCACACATCCACAACCCATGACCAGCGACCATCATCATCATCAGACATCCACATTCCATGACCAGTGACCATCATCATCATCACACATCCTCAACCCAAGACCAGTGACCATCATCATACATCCTCAACCCATGACCAGTGACCATCACCATCATCACACATCCTTAACCCATGACCAGTGAACATCATAAAACATCCCCAACCCATGACCAATGACGATCATCATCATCACACATACTCACCACATGATCAGTGACCATCATCACATCCTCAACACATGACCAGTCACCATCATCATCATGAAAATCCAGAACCCATGAGCATTGACCATCATTACATTTCCTTAACCCATGACCAGTGATCAGAATTATAACATATCCTTAACCCATGACAAGTGAAAATCATCACACATCCTCAACCCATGACCATTAACCATCATCATCACACTTCCTCAACCCATGACCAGTGACGATCATCACACATCCTCAACCCATTACCAGTGACCATCATCATCATCACACATTCACAACCCGTGACCATATACCATCATCACCATCACACATCCACGTCCCATGACCAGTGACCATCATTATCATCATCATACATCCACAACCCATAATCAATTGACCATCATCACCATCACACATCCACAGTCCATTACCAGTGACCATCATCATTATCACACATCCTCAACCCTTGACCAGTGACCATCATTACCATCATTATCACACATCTACAACGCAAGACCAGTCACCATCATCATCACCACACATCCAAAACCCATGACTAGTGACCATCATATTCAGCACACATCCTCAACACATGACCAGTGAACATCATCATCATCATCACACATCTACAACCCAGGACCAGGGATCATCATCACAACCACAAACCAGCAACCCATGACAAGTGACTATCATCATCATCACACATCCTTAACCTATGACCAGTGACCATAATTACCATCAAACATCCTCAACCCATCGCCAGTGAATATAATTACACATCTTTAACCCATTACCAGTTACCATCATCATCATCACACCTCCACAGCCCATAACCAGTGAGCATCATCTTCATCATACATCCATAACCCATGACCAGTGACCATCATCACCATCACACATCCACAACACATGACCAATGACCATCACCATCATCAATTATCCACAACCCATGACCAGTGACCATCATCATCATCACACATCCACATTCCATGACCAGTGACCATCACCATCATCACAAATTCTCAACCCAAGACCAGTGACCATCATCATACACCCTCAACCCATGACCAGTGACGATCATCATCTTCACACATCCTCACCACATGATCAGTGACCAACATCGCACATCCTCAACCCATGACCAGTCACCATCATCATCATCACAAATCCAGACCCTCATGAGCATTGACCATCATCACATTTCCTCAACCCATGACCAGTGATCATAATCATAACATATCCTTAACCCATGACCAGTGACGATCATCACACGTCCTAAATCCATGACCAGTAACCATCATCATCACATATTCACAACCCATGACCAGTGACCATCATCACCATCACACATCCATGTCCCATGACCAGTGACAATCATCATCATCATCATACATCCACAACCCATGACCAGTGACCATCATCACCATCACACATCCACAATCCATTACCAGTGACCATCACCATTATCACACATCCTCAACCCTTGACCAGTGACCATCATTATCATCATCACCACACATCTATAACGCATGACCAGTCACCATCATCAACACCAAACATCCAAAACCCATGACTAGTGACCATCATATTCAGCACATATCCTCAACCCATGACCAGTGAACATCATCATCATCATCACACATCTACAACCCAAGACCAGTGACCATCATCACAACCACACATCAGCAACCCATGACCAGTGACCATCATCATCATCACACATCCTTAACCTATGACCAGTGACCATAATTACCATCAAACATCCTCAACCTACCGCCAGTGACAATCATCACACATCTTTAACCCATTACCAGTTACCATCATCATCATACCTCGACAGCCCATGACCAGTGAGCATCATCATCACACATCTATAACCAATGACCAGTGACCATCATCACCATCACACATCTACAACCCATGACCAGTAACCATCGTCATCATCCATTCAAAACCCATGCCCAGTGATCATCATCATCATCACACATCCAAAACCCATGACCAGCGACCATGATCATCAACATCATTAAACATCCACAATGGAGGACCAGTGACCATCATATTCATCACACATCCTCAACCCATGACCAGTGACCATCACATTTATCAAACATCCACAACCCATGAAGAGTGACCATCATCATCATCACACATTCGCAACCCGTGACCATATACCATCATCACCATCACACATCCACGTCCCATGACAGGTTACCATCATATCATCATCATACATCCAAAACCCATGACCAGTGACCATCATCACCATCACACATCCACAATCCATTATCAGTGACCATCATCATTATCACACATCCTCAACCCTTGACCAGTGACCATCATCATCATCATCATCACACATCTACAACGCATGACCTATCACAATTATCATCACCACACATCCAAAACCCATGACTAGTGACCATGATATTCAGCACACATCCTCAACCCTTGACCAGTGACCAACATCATCATTATCATCAACACATCCAAAACCCATGACTAGTGACCATGATATTCAGCACACATCCTCAACCCTTGACCAGTGACCAACATCATCATTATCATCACACATCTACAACGCATGACCAGTCACCATCATCATCACCACACATCCAAAACCCATGACTAGTGACCATCATATTCAGCACACATCCTCAACCCATGACCACTGAACATCATCATCAAACATCTACAACCCAAGACCAGTCACCATCATCACAACTACACATCAACAACCCATGACCAGTGACCATCATCATCATCACACATCCTTAACCTATGACTAGTGACCATAATCATCATCAAACATCCTCAACCCATCGCCAGTGACAATCATCACACATCTTTAACCCATTACTAGTGACCATCATCATCATTACACCTCCAGAGCCCATGACCAGTGAGCATCATCATCATCACACATCCATAACACATGACCAGTGACCATCATCACCATCACACATCCACAACCCATGACCAACAACCATCGTCATCATCCATTCACAACCCATGACCAGTGATCATAATCATCATACATCCATAACCCATGACCAGATACCATGATCATCACCATCACTGAACATACACAACGGATGACCAGTGACCAACATCTTCATCAAACATCCTCAACCCATGACCAGTGACCATCACCATTATCAAACATCCACATCCCATGAAGAGTGACAATCATCATCATCACACATTCACAACCCGTGACCATTGACCATCATCATCATCACACATCCACGTCCCATGACCGGTGACCATCATTATCATCATCATACATCTACAATCCATTACCAGTGACCATCATGATTATCACACATCCTCAACCCTTGTCCAGAGACCATCATCATCATCATCATCATCATAACACATCTACAACGCATGACCAGTCACCATCATCATCACCACACATCCAAAACCCATGATTAGTGACCATCATATTCAGCACACATCCTCAACCCATGACCTGTGAACATCATCATCATCATCACACATTTACAACCCAAGACCAGTGACCATCATCACAACCAAACATCAGAAACCCATGACCAGTGACCATCATCATCATCACACATCCTTAACCTATGACCAGTGACCATAATCATCATCAAACATCCTCAACCCATCGCCAGTGACAATCATCACACATCTTTAACCCATTACCAGTTACCATCATCATCACCACAACTCCACAGCCCATGACCAGTGAGCATCATCATCATCACACATCCATAACCCATGACCAGTGACCATCATCACCATCACACATCAACAACCCATGACCAGTAACTATCGTCATCATCCATTCACAACCCATGACCAGTGATCATCATCATCATACATTCACAACCCATGACCAGTGACCGATCATCACACGTCCTAACATCCACGATGACCAGTGACCATCATCTTCATCAATTCACAACCCATGACCAGTGACCATCATCACCATCACACATCCATGTCCCATGACCAGTGACAATCATCATCATCACATACATCCACAACCCATGACCAGTGACCATCATCACCATCACACATCCATCATCATCATCAACAACTCCATAACCAGTGACATCACATCATCCAACATCATACACATCAAACAACCCATGACATATAACATCTACACACATCAAACCCATGACCAGTACCATCATCACACACAAATCCAAACCCATGACCAGTACAATATCACACACAATCCTCAACCCATGACAGTGACCATCATCATCATACACATCAAACCCAGACCAGTGACCATCATCAACAACCCAACCCAGACCATGAATCATCATCATCACCACCTACATGACCAGTGACAATTACATCATCATCACACATCAACCCATGACCATAATCATATCATCAACATCCCACCCATGACCATGACATCATCACACACTCCAACCATGACCAGTGACCATATACATCACACATACAACCATGACCAGTACCATCATCACATCACACAACACCATGACCAGTGACCACATCATCACACATCCAAACCCATGACATGACCATCATCACATCAACATCCACAACCCATGACCATCATATCATCAACATCCTCAACCCATGACAGTGACCATCACATTACATCCACAACCCATGAAGTGACCACATCATCATCACATCCAACCCATGACCATACCACTCATCACACATCACACCATGCAGTGACATCATCATCACATCACCGACAATCATCACACATATCCAAACCCATGAACCAGGACCATCATCATCATCACATTCTCAACCCATAACCAGTGACAATTATCACACATCTTCAACATATGAGCAATGACCATCATCATCCTCAAACATCCACAATCCATGATCACTGACCATCATCATCATCACACATCGACAACCTATGAACAGTAACCATCGTCATCACACATGTACAACCCATGACCAGTGTACATCATCGTCATCACACATTCACAACCCATGACCAGTGAACATCATCATCATCACCATTACATATCCACAACGTATGACCTGTAATTATCATCATCATCATCACACATCTACAACCCAAGACCTTTGAACATCATCACAATCACATATCAACAATCCATGACCAGTGACAATCATCATCATCACATATTCTCAACCCATGACCAGTGACAATCATAATCATCACATATCCCCAACCCATGACCAGTGACAATCATCATCATCACACTTCCACAACCCCTGACCAGTAACCATCGTCATCACACATCTACAACCCAAGACCAATGACCATCATCATCGCACATCCACAACCCTTGACCAGTGACCATCATCATCATCATCATCACATATCCACAACGCATGACCAGTGACCATCATCATCATCACACATCCTCAACCCATAACCAGAGAACATCACCATCATCTAACACCCACAACCCATGACCAGTTACCATCATCATCACACATCCTCAACCCACGACCAGTGAACATCATCACACATCCTCAACCCATGACCAGTGACCATCATCATCATCACACATCCACAACCCATGACCAGTGACCATCGTGACCATATATCCACAACCCATGACCAGTGACCATCATCATCATCACCATCCACAACCCATGACCAGTGACTATCATCATATCACAACATCCAAACATGACATGACCATCATCATACACATCCCAACCCATGAAGACCATCACATCATCAAAATCTACAACCCAGACAGTGACCATACACATCACACATCAAATCATGACCAGTGACCATCATCATCATCACACCTCATACCATGACCAGTGACATCATCATCTCAAACACCTCAACCATGACCAGTGACCATCATCATCATCACATCCTCAACCCATGACCAGTGAATCATCACATCCTCAACCATGACAGTGACCTCATCATCATCACACATCCACAAAACCAGTGACCATAACATCTCATCACACATCCACAACCATGACCATGACAATCATCATCACATCCACAACCCTTGACCAGTGACCATTCATCATCATCATCACATCCTACACACCATACCATGACATATCACATCCGACAGGCATCATCTCAACCCACTGAAAAACCCCCTGAAATCCAAATAACTGCATACTCATCTATCATCACACATACGTATTCTACATCAACCATCCACTACTAACTATCATACATCCACAAGCCATCATCACAAACAAACACACCTCATCACAACACATATCTCATCACATCCACTACCATGAATATCACATCACAAACAAAACACACCTACACTACACATCAATCACACCCGACTTCTCACCAAACAGACGACATCATCACATACATCCCAAACCAGAGACCATCATCATCATCACAATCCTAACCCATGACCAGTACCATATCACACACCCCTACAACCATGACCATCATCCATCACATAACATCTCACAACCCATGAACATGACCATCATCATCATCCACTCACAACCCATGACGTAAACTCATCACAACACAACCATGACCAGATACACTCATACACATACTAAACCATACACTTCAACATCTCAACTCACCAACTACATACACCCAACTGACCTACCATCACACATCACACATCAAACACCATGACCATGACCATCATCATCATCACATCCAACCCAGACAGTACATCATCATCATCCATCCAACCCTGACCAGTGACACATCATCACTCATACCACAACCCATGACCTATCAACCATCTCACCACATACAACCATGACCACTGACCATATCATCTCACACCACAACCATGACAGTGACCATACCATCACACATACAACAACGCATCCATGACACACATCATCAACATCCAACCCATACCAGAACCATCATCACCATACTAACATCCACACCCATACCATACCACATCAACCATCCTCAACCACACTGACATCAATCATCACACATCTCAACCCATGAAGTGACATCATCATACACATCCCAACCCATGACCAGTCCATCCTAAACATACCACAACCAACTAAATCACATCAAACACACACCCATAAGACTATCTCAATACATCATCAACCACAACACAAACCATCATCATCATCATCATCATACACATGCCCATGAACCAACATCACCATACAATCATCATACAACCACCCATGAACCGACCATCACATCATCAACATACTCACAATGAACATGACCATCACATCATCATACATCTCAACACATGACCATACCATCATCATCATCAAACATCCACAACCCATGATCACTGACCATTATCATCATCATCACATATCGACAACCCATGAACAGTAACCATCTTTATCACACATGTACAACACATGGCCAGTGAATATCATCATCATCATCACACATTCACAACCCATGACCAGTGAACATCATCATCATCACCATTACACATCCACAACGTATGACCAGTAATCGTCATCATCATCATCACACATCCACACCCGAAGACCAGTGACCATCATCACCATCACACATCCAAAACCATGACCATTGACCATCATAATGATCCCACATCCTTAAACTATGACCATCGACCATCGTCATTACACATCCTGAACCCATTACCAGTGACCATCGTCATATATCCTTAACCCATGACCAGTGACCATTATCATAATCAAACATCCACAAACTATGACAAGTGACCATAATCATCATCACACATCCAAAACCCTTGACCAGTGACCATCAAAATCATCATATATCCACAGCCCTTGACCAGTGACCATCGTCAACACACATCCACAACCCATAACCAGTGACCAACATCATCATCAGACATCCACAACCCATGACCAGTGACCATCATCATTATCATCATCACACATCCACTCGCATAACCAGTGACAATCATCATCACACATCCTCAACCCATGACCATAGACCATCACCATTATCTAATATCTACAACCCATGACCAGTGACCATAATCATCTTCACATATCCAAAACCCATGACCAGTGATGATCACCATCATAACATATCCTCAACCCAAGACCAGTGACAATCATCACCATTAAACATCCACGACCCATGACAAGTGACCATCATCATCATAACACATACACAACCCATGACCAGTGACCATCATCACCATCACACATCCGAAACCCATGATCAGTGATGATCATCATCATAACACATCCTCAACCCATGACCGGTTACCACCATCATCATCATCATCATCATCACATATCTACAACCCATGACCCGTGACCATCATCATCATCACAAATCCAAAACCCATGACTAGTGACCATCATCATCATAACACATCCACAACCCATGACCAGTGACCATCATCATCATCATCACACATCTACAACCCAAGACCAGTGACCATAAACACAATCACACATCAACACATGTCCAGTGACCATCATCATCATCACACATTCTATACCCATGACCAGTTACCATCATCATCATCAAACACCCACAACCCATGACCAGTGACCATCATCATCACACATCCTCAACCCATGACCAGTGATAATCATCACACATCCTCAACCCATGACAAGTGACCATCATCATCATCACACATCCACAACCCATGACCAATAAACATCGTCATCACACATCCACAACTCATGACCAATGACAATCATCATCGCACATCCACAACCCTTGACCAGTGACCATCATCATCATCATCATCATCATCACATATCCACAACGCATGACCAGTGACCATCATCATCATCAAACTTTCTCAACCCATGACCAGAGGACATCACCATCATCAGACACCCACAACCCATGACCAGTGACAATCATCATCACACATCCTCAACCCACGACCAGTGACAATCATCACACATCCTCAACCCATGACCAGTGACCATCATCATCATCGCACATCCACAACCCATGACCCGTGACCATCATCATCATCACACATCCAAAACCCATGACCAGTGACCATCGTGACTACACAACCACAACCCATGACCAGTGACCATCATCATCATCACACATCCACAACCCATGACCAGTGACTATCATCATTATCATCACACATCCACAATACATAACCAATGACCAGCATCATCATCACACATCCTCAGCCCATGAAAAGACACCATCACCATCATCAAATATCTACAACCCATGACCAGTGACCATCATCATCATCACACATCCACAACCCATAACCAGTGACCATCATCATCATCATCACATACCTACAACCCAAGACAGTGACAATCATCACCACATATCCAAAACCCATGACCAGAGACCATCATCATCATCACATTCTCAACCCATGACCAGTGACCATTATCACACATCCTGAACCCCTGACTAGTGACCATCATCATCCTCAAACATCCCCAACCCATGATCACTGACCATCATTATCGTCACACATCGACAACCCATGAACAGTAACGATCGTCATCTCACATGTACAACCCATGACCAGTGTACATCATCATCATCACACATTCACAACCCATGACCAGTGAACATCATCATCATCACCATTACATATCCACAACGTATGACTTGTAATCATCATCATCATCATCACACATCTACAACCCAAGACCTTTGACCATCATCACAATCACACATCAACAATCCATGATCAGTGACAATCATCATCATCACATATTCTCAACCCATGACCAGTGACAATCATAATCATCACATATCCCCAACCCATGACCAGTGACCATCATCATCACACATCCACAACCCATGACCAGTGACCATCGTGACCACACTCCCACAACCCATGACCAGTGACCATCATCATCACACATCCACAACCCATGACCAGTGACTATCATCATTATCATCATCACACATCCACAATGCATAACCAATGACCATCATCATCACACATCCTCAGCCCATGAAAAGACACCATCATATCATCAAATATCTACAACCCATGGCCAGTGACCATCATCATCACCACACATTCACAACTCATGAACAGTGACCATTATCATCATCTGACATCCTCAATCCATGACCAGTGAACATTATCACACATCCTCAACCCATGACCAGTGACCATCATCATCATCACACATCCTCAACCCATAACCTGTGAACATCATCACACATCCTCAACCCATGAGCAATGGCCATCATCATCATCACACATCCACAACCCATAACCAGTGACCATCATCATCACCATCACATATCTACAACCCAAGACCTGTGACAATCATCACCATCACATATCCACAACCCATGACCAGAGACCATCATCATCATCACATCCTCAACCCATGATCAGTGACCATTATCACATAATCCTGAACACCTGACTAGTGACCATCATCATCATCAAACATCCACAACCCATGATCACTGACCATTATCATCATCATCACATATCGACAACCCATGAACAGTAACCATCTTTATCACACATGTACAACACATGGCCAGTGAATATCATCATCATCATCACACATTCACAACCCATGACCAGTGAACATCATCATCATCACCATTACACATCCACAACGTATGACCAGTAATCGTCATCATCATCATCACACATCCACACCCGAAGACCAGTGACCATCATCACCATCACACATCCAAAACCATGACCATAGACCATCATAATGATCCCACATCCTTAAACTATGACCATCGACCATCGTCATTACACATCCTGAACCCATTACCAGTGACCATCGTCATATATCCTTAACCCATGACCAGTGACCATTATCATAATCAAACATCCACAAACTATGACAAGTGACCATAATCATCATCACACATCCAAAACCCTTGACCAGTGACCATCAAAATCATCATATATCCACAGCCCTTGACCAGTGACCATCGTCAACACACATCCACAACCCATAACCAGTGACCAACATCATCATCAGACATCCACAACCCATGACCAGTGACCATCATCATTATCATCATCACACATCCACTCGCATAACCAGTGACAATCATCATCACACATTCCTCAACCCATGGACCATAGACCATCACCATTATCTAATTATCTACAACCCATGACCAGTGACCATAATCATCTTCCACATATCCAAAACCCATGACCAGTGGATGATCACCATCATAACATATCCGCAACCCAAGACAAGTGACAATCATCACCATTAAACCATCCACGACCCATGACAAGTGACCATCATCATCACTATACACATACACAACCAATGACCAGTGACCATCATCACCATCACACATCCGAAACCCATGATCAGTGATGATCATCATCATAACACATCCACAACCCATGACCGGTTACCACCTTCATCATCATCATCATCATCACATATCTACACCCTATGACCCGTGACCATCATCATCATCACAAATCCAAAACCCATGACTAGTGACCATCATCATCATAACACATCCACAACCCATGACCAGTGACCATCATCATCAGCATCACACATGTACAACCCATGACCATTGTACATCATCATCATCACACATTCACAACCCATGACCAGTGAACATCATCATCATCACCATTACATATCCACAACGTATGACTTGTAATCATCATCATCATCATCACACATCTACAACCCAAGACCTTTGACCATCATCACAATCACACATCAACAATCCATGACCAGTGACAATCATCATCATCACATATTCTCAACCCATGACCAGTTACAATCATAATCATCACATATCCCCAACCCATGACCAGTGACAATCATAATCATCACACTTCCACAACCCCTGACCAGTAACCATCGTCATCACACATCTACAACCCATGACCAATGACCATCATCATCGCACATCCACAACCCTTGACCAGTGACCATAATCATCATCATCACATATCCACAACGCATGACCAGTGACCATCATCATCATCACACATCCTCAACCCATAACCAGAGAGCATCACCATCATCTAACACCCACAACCCACGACCAGTTACCATCATCATCACATATCCTCAACCCACGACCAGTGACAATCATCACACATCCTCAACACATGACCAATCCCATCATCATCATCACACATCCACAACCCATGACCAGTGACCATCATCATCATCACACATCCACAACCCATGACCAGTGACCATCGTGACCACACTCCAACAACCCATAACCAGTGACCATCATCATCACACATCCACAACCCATGAACAGTGACTATCATCATTATCATCATCACACATCCACAATGCATAGCCAATGACCATCATCATCATCACACAGCCTTAGCCCATGAAAAGACACCATCACATCATCAAATATCTACAACCCATGGCCAGTGACCATCATCATCACCACAAATTCACAACTCATGAGTAGTGACCATTATGATCATCTGACATCCTCAATCCATGACCAGTGAAA
Organism: Panulirus ornatus; assembly: GCF_036320965.1. Lineage (NCBI taxonomy): Eukaryota > Metazoa > Arthropoda > Malacostraca > Decapoda > Palinuridae > Panulirus > Panulirus ornatus. Next base: position 31,007,679 of record NC_092273.1, read on the forward strand.
ATCATCACACATCCTCAACCCATGACCAGTGACCATCATCATCATCACACATCCTCAACCCATAACCTGTGAACATCATCACACATCCTCAACCCATGAGCAATGGCCATCATCATCATCACACATCCACAACCCATAACCAGTGACCATCATCATCATCATCACATATCTACAACCCAAGACCTGTGACAATCATCACCATCACATATCCACAACCCATGACCAGAGACCATCATCATCATCACATCCTCAACCCATGATCAGTGACCATTATCACATAATCCTGAACCCCTGACTAGTGACCATCATCATCATCAAACATCCACAACCCATGATCACTGACCATTATCATCATCATCACATATCGACAACCTATGAACAGTAACCATCGTCATCACACATGTACAACCCATGGCCAGTGAATATCATCATCATCACACATTCACAACCCATGACCAGTGAACATCATCATCATCACCATTACACATCCACAACGTATGACCAGTAATCATCATCATCATCATCAAACATCCACAACCGAAGACCAGTGACCATCATCACCATCACACATCCAAAACCATGACCATAGACCATCATAATGATCCCACATCCTTAAACTATGACAAGCGACCGTCGTCATTACACATCCTGAACCCATTGCCAGTGACCATCGTTATATATCCTCAACCCATGACCAGTGACCATTATCATAATCACACATCCACAACCTATGACAAGTGACCATAATCATCATCACACATCCAAAACCCATGACCAGTGACCATCAAAATCATCACAAATCCACAGCCCTTGACCAGTGACCATCGTCAACACACATCCACAACCCATGACCAGTGACCATCATCATCATCAGACATCCACAATCAATGACCAGTGACCATCATCATTATCATCATCACACATCCACTCGCATAACCAGTGACAATCATCATCACACATCCTCAACCCATGACCATAGACCATCACCATCATCAAATATCTACAACCCATGACCAGTGACCATAATCATCTTCACAAATCCAAAACCCATGACCAGTGATGATCACCATCATAACATATCCTCAACCCAAGACCAGTGACAATCATCACCATTACACATCCACGACCCATGACAAGTGACCATCATCATCATACCACATACACAATCCATGACTAGTGACCATCATCACCATCACACATCCGAAACCAATGATCAGTGATGATCATCATCATAACACATCCTCAACCCATAACCGGTGACCACCATCATCATCATCATCATCATCACATATCTACAACCCATGAACCGTGACCATCATCATCATCACAAATCCAAAGCCCATGTCTAGTAACCATCATCATCATAACACATCCACAACCCATGACCAGTGACCATCATCATCATCATCACACATCTACAACCCAAGACCAGTGACCATAAACACAATCACACATTAACACATGACCAGTAACCATCATCATCATCACATATTCTATACCCATGACCAGTGACCATCATCATCATCAAACACCCACAACCCATGACCAGTGACCTTCATCATCACACATCCTCAACCCACGACCAGTGACAATCATCACACATCCTCAACCCATGACCAATAACCATCATCATCACACATCCACAACCCATGACCAATAAACTTCGTCATCACACATCCACAACTCATGGCCAATGACAATCATCATCGCACATCCACAACCCTTGACCAGTGACCATCATCATCATCATCATCATCACATATCCACAACGCATGACCAGTGACCATAATCATCATCACACATTCTCATTCCATGACCAGAGGACATCACCATCATCAAACACCCACAACCCAAGACCAGTGACCATCATCATCACACATCCTCAACCCACGACCAGTGACAATCATCACACATCCTCAACCCATGACCAGTGACCATCATCATCATCGCACATCCACAACCCATGACCCGTGACCATCATCATCATCACACATCCACAACCCATGACCAGTGACCATCGTGACAACACAACCACAACCGATGACCAGTGACCGTCATCATCATCATACATCCACAACACATGACCAGTGACTATCATCATTATCATCACACATCCACAATACATAACCAATTACCAGCATCATCATCAAACATCCTCAGCCCATGAAAAGACACCATCACCATCATCAAATATCTACAACCCATGATCAGTGACCATCATGATATTCACACATCCACATCCCATAACCAGTGACCATCATCATCATCATCACATACCTACAACCCAAGACAGTGACAATCATCACCATATATCCAAAACCCAAGACCAGAGACCATCATCATCATCACATTCTCAACCCATAATCAGTGACCATTATCACACATCCTGAACCCCTGACTAGTGACCATCATCATCCTCAAACATCCACAACCCATGATCACTGACCATCATTATCATCACACATCGACAACCCATGAACAGTAACCATCGTCATCTCACATGTACAACCCATGACCAGTGACCATCATCATCATCACACATCCACAACCAATGACCAGTGACTATCATCAATATCATCATCACACATCCACAATGCATAACCAATGACCATCATCATCATCACACATCCTCAGCCCATGAAAAGACATCATCACCATCATCAAATATCTACAACCCATGACCAGTGACCATCATCATCATCACACATCCACAACTCATGAACAGTGACCATCATCATCATCTGACATCCTCAATCCATGACCATTGAACATCATCAGACATCCTCAACTCATGACCAGTGACCATCATCATCATCACACATCCTCAACCCATGACCTCTGAACATGACACATCCTCAACCCATGAGCAATGACCCTCATCATCATCACACTTCCACAACCCATAACCAGTGACCATCATCATCATCATCACATATCTACAACCCAAGACCAGTGACAATCATCACCATCACATATCCACAACCCATGCCCAGAGACCATTATCATCATCACATCCTCAACCCATGACCAGTGACCATTATCACACATCCTGAACCCCTGACTAGTGACCATCATCATCATCAAACATCCACAACCCATGATCACTGACCATCATTATCATCACACATCGACAACCCATGAACAGTAACCATCGTCATCTCACATGTACAACCCTTGACCAGTGTATATCATCATCATCACACATTTAAAACCCATGACCGGTGTACATCATCATCATCACCATTACACGTCCACAACGTATGACCAATAATCATCATCATCATCATCACACATCTACAACCCAAGACCTTTGACCATCATCACAATCACACATCAACAATCCATGATCAGTGACAATCATCATCATCACATATTCTCAATCCATAACAAGTGACAATCATTATCATCACATATCACCAACCCATGACCAGTGACAATCATCATCATCACACTTCCAGAACCCATTACTAGTAACCATCGTCATCACACATCCACAACCCATGACCATATGATCCATCATCACCCCCCCCCCCCCCCCCCCCCCCCCCCCCCCCCCCCCCCCCCCCCCCCCCCCCCCCCCCCCCCCCCCCCCCCCCCCCCCCCCCCCCCCCCCCCCCCCCCCCCCCCCCCCCCCCCCCCCCCCCCCCCCCCCCCCCCCCCCCCCCCCCCCCCCAAAAAAAAAAAAAAAAAAAAAAAAAAAAAAAAAAAAAAAAAAAAAAAAAAAAAAAAAAAAAAAAAAAAAAAAAAAAAAAAAAAAAAAAAAAAAAAAAAAAAAAAAAAAAAAAAAAAAAAAAAAAAAAAAAAAAAAAAAAAAAAAAAAAAAAAAAAAAAAAAAAAAAAAATGACATGACCCTCATCATCATCACACTTCCACAACCCATACCAGGACCATCATCATCATCATCACAATCTACAACCCAGACCAGTGAATCATCCATCACAATCCACAACCATGCCAGGACCATATCATCATCAACATCCTCAACCCATGACAGGACCATTATCACACACCATGAACCCATGTGGCATCATCATCACAACATCCACAAACCCTGATCAGACTCAGTGACACATCACACACATAACAAAACAAATCGTCACACACAAATGACAGTGAACATCATCATCATCACAATTCACAACCCATGACCAGTGACCATCATCATCATCCACCTACATATCCAACAGTGATGACACATCCTAACATCATCATCATCATCATCACACATCTCAAACCCATGACCATTGACCATCATCATCATCACACATCACAACCCTGACCAGTGACACCATCATCATCACCATCTCAACCCATGACCAGTGACAATCATATACACAATCCCCAACCCATGACCAGTACCATCATCATCATCACACTTCCACAACCCTGACCAGTAACCATCGTCATCACACATCTACAACTCATGACCAATGACATCATCATCGCACATTCCACAACCCTTGACCAGTGACCATCATCATCATCATCATCATCACATATCCACAACGCATGACCAGTGACCATATCATCATCACACATTTCAACCCATGAACAGGACATCACCATCATCAAACACCACAACCATGACCAGTGACCATCATCATCACACATCCTCAACCCACGACCCACATCCACAATCTCATGACAGTGACCATCATCATCATACATCCAATCCAGACATATCTCTCAACATCAACCACGACCAGTGACCATCATACACACATCCTCAACCATACCAATGACCATCATCATCATCACACATCCTCAACCCATAAACAGTGACCATCATCATCATCACATCCACAACCCATGACAGTGACCATCGTCATCACACAACTCTCACAACCCATGACCAGTGACCATCATCATCATCACACATCCACAACCCATGACCAGTGACATCATATCATCACATCACATACATCACAATGCCTAACCAATGACCATACATCATCATCACATACTCCAGCACTATGAAAGTGACACATCCATCATCAAAATCGACAACCCATGAACCAGTAGACCATCATCATCACCAACATTCACAACTCATGAACAGTGACATATCATCATCAACATCATCAATCCATGACCAGTGAACATCATTCATCACCATTACACTCAAACTCATGACCAGTGACATCATCATCATCACACAATCCTACAACCCATAACCTGTGAACATCATCACAACATCCTCAACCCATGAGCAATGACCATCATCATCATCACACATCCAACCCATACCAGTGACCATCATCATAAATAACACTATCCACCTCAACATATCCACAACCATGACCAGTGACATCATCATCATCACATCCTCAACCCATGACAGTAACCATATTATCACAATCCTAACCCATGACAGTGACCATCATCATCATCACATACACAACCCATGACATGACCATACATCATCATCACATATCACAACCCATGAACAGTGACCATCTCATCACACATCCTCAACCCATGACCAGTGACATATCATCATCAACATCCACAACCCATGACAGTGACCATCATATCATCACACATCCTCAACCCATGACCAGTAATACATCATCATCACACATCCACAACCCATGACCAGTGACCATCATCACCCATCACACATCCAAACAACCATGACCATACCATCAATCACATCCATTAAACATGACCAGTGACCATTCATTACACATCAACCCAGACCAGTGACATCATATATCTCAAACCCCATGACAGTGACATTCTCATAATCACACTCACACCATGACAGTGACCATCATCATCATCACACATCCACAAACCCATGACCAGTGACCATCATCATCATCACATATCCACAACCCATGAATCATCATCACAAATCCTCAACCCATACCTGTGAACATCATCACACACATCCATAACCCAATGACAATGACCTCATCATCATCACACATCCACAACCCATAACCAGTGACCATCATCATCATCATCACATATCTACAACCCAAGACCAGTGACAATCATCACCATCACATATCCACAACCCATGCCCAGAGACCATTATCATCATCACATCCTCAACCCATGACCAGTGACCATTATCACACATCCTGAACACCTGACTAGTGACCATCATCATCATCAAACATCCACAACCCATGATCACTGACCATCATCATCATCACACATCGACAACCCATGAACAGTAAAAATCGTCATCACACATGTACAACCCATGACCAGTGTACATCATCATCATCACACATTCACAACCCATGACCAGTGAACATCATCATCATCACCATTACACATCCACAACGTATGACCTGTAATCATCATCATCATCACACATCTACAACCCAAGACCTTTGACCATCATCACAATCACACATCAACAATCCATGACCAGTGACAATCATCATCATCACATATTCTCAACCCATGACCAGTGACAATCATAATCATCACATATCCCCAACCCATGACCAGTGACAATCATCATCATCACACTTCCACAACCCCTTGACCAGTAACCATCGTCATCACACATCTACAACCATGACCAATGACCATCATCATCGCACATCCACAACCCTTGACCAGTGACCATCATCATCATCATCACATATCCACAACGCATGACCAGTGACCATCATCATCATCACACATCTACAACCCAAGACCAGTGACCATCATCATCATCAAACACCCACAACCCATGACCAGTGACCATCATCATCACACATCCTCAACCCACGACCAGTGACAATCATCAAACATCCTCAACCCATGACCAGTGACCATCATCATCATCACACATCCACAACCCATGACCAGTGACCATCATCATCACACATCCACAACCAATGAACAGTGACCATCGTGACCACACATCCACAACCCATGACCAGTGACCATCATCATCATCACATCCACAACCCATGACCAGTGACTATCATCATTATCATCATCACACATCCACAATGCATAACCAATGACCATCATCATCATCACACATCCTCAGCACTTGAAAAGACACCAAAACCATCATCAAATATCTATAACCCATGACCAGTGAACATCATCATCACCACACATCCACAACTCATGAACAGTGACCATCATCATCATCTGACATCCTCAATCCATGACCAGTAGACATCATCACACATCCTCAACCCATGACCAGTGACCATCATCATCATCACACATCCTCAACCCATAACCTGTGAACATCATCACACATCCTCAACCCATGAGCAATGACCATCATCATCATCACACATCCACAACCCATAACCAGTGACCATCATCATCATCATCACATATCTACAACCCAAGACCTGTGACAATCATCACCATTACATATCCACAACCCATGACCAGAGACCATCATCATCATCACATCCTCAACCCATGATCAGTGACCATTTTCACACATCCTGAACACCTCCCTAGTGACCATCATCATCATCAAAGATCCACAACCCACGATCACTGACCATCATCATCATCATCATATATCGACAACCCATGAACAGTAACCATCGTCATCACACATGTACAACACATGGCCAGTGAATATCATCATCATCATCACACATTCACAACCCATGACCAGTGAACATCATCATCATCACCATTACACATCCACAACGTATGACCAGTAATCATCATCATCATCATCACACATCCACAACCGAAGACCAGTGACCATCATCACCATCACATATCCAAAACCATGACCATAGACCATCATAATGATCCCACATCCTTAAACTATGACCAGCGACCATCGTCATTACACATCCTGAACCCATTGCCAGTGACCATCGTCATATATCCTCAACCCATGACCAGTGACCATTATCATAATCACACATCCACAACCTATGACAAGTGACCATCATCATCATCACACATCCAAAACCCATGACCAGTGACCATCAAAATCATCACATATCCACAGCCCTTGACCAGTGACCATCGTCAACACACATCCAAAACCCATGACCAGTGACTATCGTCATCATCAGACATCCACAACCCATGACCAGTGACCATCATCATTATCATCATCACACATCCACTCGCATAACCAGTGAAAATCATCATCACACATCCTCAACCCATGACCATAAACACAATCACACATCAACAACACATGACCAGTGACCATCATCATTATCACACATTCTGAACCCATGACCAGTGACCATCATCATCATCAAACACCCACAACCCAAGACCAGTGACCATCATCATCACACATTATGAACCCACGACCAGTGACAATCATCACACATCCTCAACCCATGACCAGTGACCATAATCATCATCACAAATCCACAACGCATGATCAGTGACCATCATCATCATCACACATCCACAACCAATGAACAGTGACCATCGTGACCACACATCCACAACCCATGACCAGTGACCATCATCATCATCACACATCCACAACCCATGACCAGTGACTATCATCATTATCATCATCACACATCCACAATGCATAACCAATCACCATCATCATCATCACACATCCTCAGCACTTTAAAAGACACCAAAACCATCATCAAATATCTATAACCCATGACCAGTGAACATCATCATCACCACACATCCACAGCTCATGAACATTGACCATCATCATCATCTGACATCCTCAATCCATGACCAGTAAACATCATCACACATCCTCAACCCATGACCAGTGACCATCATCATCATCACACATCCTCAACCCATAACCTGTGAACATCATCACACATCCTCAACCCATGAGCAATGACCATCATCATCACACATCCGCAACCCATAACCAGTGACCATCATCATCACCATCACATATCCCCAACCCATGACCAGAGACCATCATCATCATCACATCCTCAACCCATGATCTGTGACGATTATCACACATCCTGAACCCCTCACTAGTGACCATCATCATCATCAAAGATTCACAACCCACGATCACTGACAATCATCATCATCACATATCGAAAACCCATGAACAGTAACCATCGTCATCACACATGTACAACCCATGGCCAGTGAATATCATCATCACACATTCACAACCCATGAACAGTGAACATCATCATCATCACCATTACACATCCACAACGTATGACCAGTAATCATCATCATCATCATCACACATCCACAACCGAAGACCAGTGACCATCATCACCATCACACATCCAAAACCATGACCATAGACCATCATAATGATCCCACATCCTTAAACTATGACCAGTGACCATTGTCATTACACATCCTGAACCCACTGCCAGTGACCAACGTCATATATCCTCAACCCATGACCAGTGACCATTCTCATAATCACACATCCACAACCTATGACAAGTGACCATCATCATCATCACACATCCAAAACCCATGACCAGTGACCATCAAAATCATCACATATCCACAGCACTTGACCAGTGACCATCGTCAACACACATCCACAACCCATGACCAGTGACCATCAACATCATCAGACATCCACAACCCATGACCAGTGACCATCATCATTATCATCATCACACATCCTCAACCCATGACCATAGACCATCACCATTATCAAATATCTACAACCCATGACCAGTGACCATAATCATCTTCACACATCCAAAACCCATGACCAGTGATGATCACCATCATAACATATTCTCAACCCAAGACCAGTGACAATCATCACCATTACACATCCACGACCCATGACAAGTGACTATCATCATCATAATACATACAAAACCCCTGAGCAGTAACCATCATCACCATCACACATCCGAAACCCATGATCAGTGATGATCATCTTTGTAACACATCCTCAACCCATGATCGGTGACCATCATCATCATCATGATCATCACATATCTACAGCCCATGACCAGTGACCATCATCATCATCACAAATCCAAAACCCATGACTAGTGACCATCATCATCATAACACATCCACAACCCATGACCAGTGACCATCATCATCATCATCACACATCTACAACCCAAAGACCAGTGCACCATAAACACAATCACACATCAACAACACATGACCAGTGCCACTCATCATCATCAAACGTCATCAACCCAAGGCCAGAGACAATCTCACCACATCCTCAACCCATTACCAGTGACAATCATCATAACATCCACAACCCATGAGCAGTGAGAATCATCATCGCACATCCACAACCCATGACCAGTGCTATCAATCTTCATCACACATATACATCCCCTGACCAGTAACCACCTGTCATCATACCATCCACAACCCATGACCAGTGACATCTTCATCACACATCCAGAACCATCACCCAGTGACCATTATCATCATCATTACACATCCACAACGGAAGACCAGTGATCCATCATCATCATCAAACATCTCGATCAGCCCATGACAACGTGACCATCACTAATCATAAAAACATCCACACCATGACCCTTGACCATCATCATCATCAACACTACGTGCAACCCATGACCAGTGACCAATCACCATCATCAATAATCACAACCCATGGACCAGTGACGATCATCATCATAACACATCCATATTCCATGACCAGTGACCCATCATCATCATCATACATCCTCAACCCAAGACAGTGAACATCATAACACATCCCCAACACACGACCAATGACCATCATCATCATCACACATCCTCAACACATGATCAGTGACCCTCATCACCAATCCTCAACCCATGACTAGTCACCATCATCATCATCACAAATCCAGAACCCATGACCATTGACCATCATCACATTTCCTCAACCCATCACCAGTGATCTCAATCATAACTTATCCTTAACCCTATGACAGTGACCCCTCATCACACATCCTCAACCCATGACTAGTGACCATCATCATCATCAAACATTCTCACCCATGACCAGAGACAATCATCATCACAATCCTCAACCATAACCCAGTGACGATCATCATCAAAAATCCAAACCCATGATCAGTGACCATCATCATCATCACACATCCACAACCCCATGACCAGTGACCATCATCATCTTTACATACCCACAACCATGACCACTGACCATCATCATCATCACACATCTACAACCCAGACCAGTGACCATCATCTCCGTCATACATCAACAACCCATGACCAGTGACAATCATCATCATCACACATCCTCAACCCAATTCATGTGACAATCATCACACATCCTCTACCCATGGTCACCATCATGATCATCACACATCCACAGCCCATGACCAGTAACAATCATCATCATCACACATCCACAACCCATAAACAGTACCCATTGTCATCACACATCACAACCCATAACCAGTGACGATCATCATCAAATATCTACAAACCAAGACCAGTGACCATCATCATCACACATCCATAACCCTTTTGCAGTGACCATCATCATCATAACACATCCTCAACCCATGACCAGTGACCATCATCATCATATATCCTCAACCCATGACCAGTGAACCTCATAACACATCCTCAACCATGACCAATGACCATTATCATCATCACACATCCTCAACCCATGACTTGTGACCATCATCATCACACATCCTCAACTGATGACGAGTGAACATCATCATCATCACACATTCACAACCCATGACTAGTGACCATCATCACACATCCTCAACCCAGGTCCAGTGATCATCATCACACATCCTCAACCCATGACCAGTGACCATAATCACACAGCCTCAACCCATGACAACTGACGATCATCATCACCTCACAACCTTAACCCATGACCGTTAACCATGATCATCATCATACAACCTCAACCCATGACCACTGACGATCATCACACTACCTCAACCAATGACCAGTGACCATCATCATCATCACACATTCACAACCCATGACCAGTGACCATCATCATCATCACACATTCAAGACCCATGACCAGTGACCATCATCATCATCATCATACATCCACAACCCATAACCAATGACCATGGTCACCATCACATATCCACAATCCATGACCAGTGACCATCATTATCATCATCATCACACATCTACAACTTATTACCAGTGACCATCATCATCATCACACATCCAAAACCCATGACCAGTGACCTTCATTTTCAGCACACATCCACATCATGACCAGTGACCTTCATCATCATCATCATACATCTACAACCCAAGACCAGTAACCATCACCACAACCACACATCAACAGCTCATGACCAGTGACCATCATTCATCATCACATTCCTCAACCAATCGCCAGTGACAATCATCACACATCTTCAACCCATTACCAGTTACCATCATCATCATCACACATCCACAGCCAATGACCAGTGAGCATCATCATCATCCCACATACACAACGCATGACCAGTGGCCATCATCATCATTACACATCCACAACCCATGACCAGTAACCATCGTCATCATACATCCACAACCCATGACCAGTGACCATCATCATCATCAAACATCCACAACCCATGACTAGTGACCATGTCATCATCATCATTACACATCCACAACGGATGACCGGTGACCATCATCATCATCACACCTCAACCATGCAGTGACCATCACCGTCATCAAACGTCACCACAACCTGAACAGTGACAATCATCATCATCACACATCCACAACCCATGACCAGTCACCATTCGTCATCATCACACATCCAAAACCCATGACCATTGAACATCATCATCATCACACACATTCTCACCCATGACCAGTGACCATCATCACCATCAAACATCCACGACCCATGGCCAGTGACCATCATCATCATAACACATCCACAACCCATGACAGGTGACCATCATCACTTCACATATCCACAACCCATGACCAGTGATAATCATCATCATAACATCCTCACCCCAAGACAAGTGACCATCATTATCATCATCTCAATCACACATCTACAACCCATGACCGGTGACCACCATCATCATCACAAATCCACATACCAAGACAGTGACCATCATCATCATAACAACATCCACAGCCAATGACCAGTGACCATCATTATCATCACACATCTACAACCCAGACCTTTGACCATCATCACAATAACACATCAACAATCCATGACCAGTGACAATCATCATCATCACATATTCTCAACTCATGAACAGTGACAATCATAATCATCACATATCCCCATCCCATGACCAGTGACCATCATCATCATCACACATCCACAACCTATGACCAGTGACCATCATCATCATACACATCCACACGGATAACCAGTAACCATCATCATCGTCAAATATCTCAACCCATGTCAGTGACCATCATCATGTTCATCACACATATACAACCATGACCAGTGACCATCATCATCATCACACATCCACAACCCAGAACTAGTGACCATCATCATCATCAACATCAGACATCTACAATCCAAAGACCAGTGACATCATCAACATCTACATCCAAAACCCATGACCAGACACCGTCATCATCATCACACATCCTCAACCGATGACCAGTGACCATCATCATCATACATCCTGAACCTTTGATCAGTGACCATCGTCATACATCCTCAACCCATGACCAGTGACCTTTTCATCATCATATATGCACAGCCCATGACCAGTGACCATCGTCATCCACACATCCATAATCCATGACCAGTGACCATCATCACCATCACACATCCACAACCCATAACCAATGACCATCATCATGATCATCATGCATGCAAAACCATAACCGGTGACCATCATCATCATCACACATCCTCAACCTATAACCATACACCATCACCATCATGAAATATCTACAAATCATGACCAGTGACCATCATCATGACACATCCTCAAACCATGACCAGTGACCATTATCATCATCACACATCCACAACCCATGACCAGTGACCATCATCTTCATCACACATCCAAAACCCATGACCAGAGTGACCATCATCATCATCATCACCCATCCTCAACACATGACCAGTGACCATCATCATTATCACACATCCATAACCAATGACCAGTGACCATCATCAAACATCCTCAACCCATGACCAGTGACCATCATCATCATCACACATCCTCAACCCATAACCTGTGAACATCATCACACATCCTCAACCCATGAGCAATGACCATCATCATCATCACACATCCACAACCCATAACCAGTGACCATCATCATCATCATCACATATCTACAACCCAAGACCTGTGACAATCATCACCATTACATATCCACAACCCATGACCAGAGACCATCATCATCATCACATCCTCAACCCATGATCAGTGACCATTTTCACACATCCTGAACACCTCCCTAGTGACCATCATCATCATCAAAGATCCACAACCCACGATCACTGACCATCATCATCATCATCATATATCGACAACCCATGAACAGTAACCATCGTCATCACACATGTACAACACATGGCCAGTGAATATCATCATCATCATCACACATTCACAACCCATGACCAGTGAACATCATCATCATCACCATTACACATCCACAACGTATGACCAGTAATCATCATCATCATCATCACACATCCACAACCGAAGACCAGTGACCATCATCACCATCACATATCCAAAACCATGACCATAGACCATCATAATGATCCCACATCCTTAAACTATGACCAGCGACCATCGTCATTACACATCCTGAACCCATTGCCAGTGACCATCGTCATATATCCTCAACCCATGACCAGTGACCATTATCATAATCACACATCCACAACCTATGACAAGTGACCATCATCATCATCACACATCCAAAACCCATGACCAGTGACCATCAAAATCATCACATATCCACAGCCCTTGACCAGTGACCATCGTCAACACACATCCAAAACCCATGACCAGTGACTATCGTCATCATCAGACATCCACAACCCATGACCAGTGACCATCATCATTATCATCATCACACATCCACTCGCATAACCAGTGAAAATCATCATCACACATCCTCAACCCATGACCATAAACACAATCACACATCAACAACACATGACCAGTGACCATCATCATTATCACACATTCTGAACCCGTGACCAGTGACCATCATCATCATCAAACACCCACAACCCAAGACCAGTGACCATCATCATCACACATTATGAACCCACGACCAGTGACAATCATCACACATCCTCAACCCATGACCAGTGACCATAATCATCATCACAAATCCACAACCCATGATCAGTGACCATCATCATCATCACACATCCACAACCAATGAACAGTGACCATCGTGACCACACATCCACAACCCATGACCAGTGACCATCATCATCATCACACATCCACAACCCATGACCAGTGACTATCATCATTATCATCATCACACATCCACAGTGCATAACCAATCACCATCATCATCATCACACATCCTCAGCACTTTAAAAGACACCAAAACCATCATCAAATATCTATAACCCATGACCAGTGAACATCATCATCACCACACATCCACAGCTCATGAACATTGACCATCATCATCATCTGACATCCTCAATCCATGACCAGTAAACATCATCACACATCCTCAACCCATGACCAGTGACCATCATCATCATCACACATCCTCAACCCATAACCTGTGAACATCATCACACATCCTCAACCCATGAGCAATGACCATCATCATCACACATCCGCAACCCATAACCAGTGACCATCATCATCACCATCACATATCCCCAACCCATGACCAGAGACCATCATCATCATCACATCCTCAACCCATGATCTGTGACGATTATCACACATCCTGAACCCCTCACTAGTGACCATCATCATCATCAAAGATTCACAACCCACGATCACTGACCATCATCATCATCACACATCGACAACCTATGAACAGTAACCATCGTCATCACACATGTACAACCAATGACCAGTGAATATCATCATCACACATTCACAACCCATGACCAGTGAACATCATCATCATCACCATTACACATCCACAACGTATGACCAGTAATCATCATCATCATCATCATACATCTACAACCGAAGACCAGTGACCATCATCACCATCACACATCCAAAACCATGACCATAGACCATCATCATCATCCCACATCCTTAAACCATGACCAGCGACCATCGTCATTACACATCCTGAACCTATTGCCAGTGGCCATCGTCATACATCCTAACCCATGACCAGTGACCATTATCATAATCTCACATCCACAACCTATGACAAGTGACCATCATCATCACACATCCAAAACCCATGACCAGTGACCATCAGAATCATCACATATCCACAGCCCTTGACCAGTGACCATCGTCAACACACATCCACAACCCATGACCAGTGACCATCATTATCATCAGACATCCACAACCCATGACCAGTGACCATCATCATTATCATCATCACACATCCACTCGCATAACCAGTGACAATCATCATCACACATCCTCAACCCATGACCATAGACCATCACCATCATCAAATATCTACAACCCATGACCAGTGACCATAATCATCATCACCCATCCAAAACCCATGACCAGTGATGATCACCATCATAACATATCCTCAACCCATGACCAGTGACAATCATCACCATTACACATCCACGACCCATGACAAGTGACCTTCATCATCATAACACATACACAACCCATGACCAGTGACCAACACCACCATCACACATCCAAAACGCATGTTCAGTGATGATCATCACATATCTACAGCCCATGACCAGTGACCATCATCATCATCACAAATCCAAAACCCATGACTAGTGACCATCATCATCATAACACATCCACAACCCATGACCAGTGACCATCATCATCATCATCACACATCTACAACCCAAGACCAGTGACCATAAACACAATCACACATCAACAACACATGACCAGTGACCCTCATCATCATCAAACGTCATCAACCCAAGGCCAGAGACAATCTTCACACATCCTCAACCCATTACCAGTGACAATCATCATACATCCACAACCCATGAGCAGTGAGAATCATCATCGCACATCCACAACCCATGACCAGTGACTATCATCTTCATCACACATATACATCCCATGACCAGTAACCACCGTCATCATACATCCACAACCCATGACCAGTGACCATCTTCATCACACATCCAGAACCCATCACCAGTGACCATTATCATCATCATTACACATCCACAACGGATGACCAGTGATCATCATCATCATCAAACATCCTCAGCCCATGACAAGTGACCATCACTATCATAAAACATCCACAACCCATGACCCTTGACCATCATCATCATCACACACGTGCAACCCATGACCAGTGACCATCACCATCATCAATTATCCACAACCCATGACCAGTGACGATCATCATCATAACACATCCATATTCCATGACCAGTGACCATCATCATCATCATACATCCTCAACCCAAGACCAGTGAACATCATAACACATCCCCAACACACGACCAATGACCATCATCATCATCACACATCCTCAACACATGATCAGTGACCATCATCACACATCCTCAACCCATGACTAGTCACCATCATCATCATCACAAATCCAGAACCCATGACCATTGACCATCATCACATTTCCTCAACCCATCACCAGTGATCTCAATCATAACTTATCCTTAACCCATGACCAGTGACCCTCATCACACATCCTCAACCCATGACCAGTGACCATCATCATCATCAAACATTCTCAACCCATGACCAGAGACAATCATCATCACACATCCTCAACCCATAACCAGTGACGATCATCATCAAAAATCCACAACCCATGATCAGTGACCATCATCATCATCACACATCCACAACCCATGACCAGTGACCATCATCATCTTTACATACCCACAACCCATGACCACTGACCATCATCATCATCACACATCTACAACCCAGACCAGTGACCATCATCTCCGTCATACATCAACAACCCATGACCAGTGACAATCATCATCATCACACATCCTCAACCCAATTCATGTGACAATCATCACACATCCTCTACCCATGGTCACCATCATGATCATCACACATCCACAGCCCATGACCAGTAACAATCATCATCATCACACATCCACAACCCATAAACAGTACCCATTGTCATCACACATCACAACCCATAACCAGTGACGATCATCATCAAATATCTACAAACCAAGACCAGTGACCATCATCATCACACATCCATAACCCTTTTGCAGTGACCATCATCATCATAACACATCCTCAACCCATGACCAGTGACCATCATCATCATATATCCTCAACCCATGACCAGTGAACCTCATAACACATCCTCAACCCATGACCAATGACCATTATCATCATCACACATCCTCAACCCATGACTTGTGACCATCATCATCACACATCCTCAACTGATGACGAGTGAACATCATCATCATCACACATTCACAACCCATGACTAGTGACCATCATCACACATCCTCAACCCAGGTCCAGTGATCATCATCACACATCCTCAACCCATGACCAGTGACCATAATCACACAGCCTCAACCCATGACAACTGACGATCATCATCACCTCACAACCTTAACCCATGACCGTTAACCATGATCATCATCATACAACCTCAACCCATGACCACTGACGATCATCACACTACCTCAACCAATGACCAGTGACCATCATCATCATCACACATTCACAACCCATGACCAGTGACCATCATCATCATCACACATTCAAGACCCATGACCAGTGACCATCATCATCATCATCATACATCCACAACCCATAACCAATGACCATGGTCACCATCACATATCCACAATCCATGACCAGTGACCATCATTATCATCATCATCACACATCTACAACTTATTACCAGTGACCATCATCATCATCACACATCCAAAACCCATGACCAGTGACCTTCATTTTCAGCACACATCCACATCATGACCAGTGACCTTCATCATCATCATCATACATCTACAACCCAAGACCAGTAACCATCACCACAACCACACATCAACAGCTCATGACCAGTGACCATCATCATCATCACACATCCTCAACCAATCGCCAGTGACAATCATCACACATCTTCAACCCATTACCAGTTACCATCATCATCATCACACATCCACAGCCAATGACCAGTGAGCATCATCATCATCCCACATACACAACGCATGACCAGTGGCCATCATCATCATTACACATCCACAACCCATGACCAGTAACCATCGTCATCATACATCCACAACCCATGACCAGTGACCATCATCATCATCAAACATCCACAACCCATGACTAGTGACCATGATCATCATCATCATTACACATCCACAACGGATGACCGGTGACCATCATCATCATCACACCTCAACCCATGCCAAGTGACCATCACCGTCATCAAACGTCCACAACCCTTGAACAGTGACAATCATCATCATCACACATCCACAACCCATGACCAGTCACCATCGTCATCATCACACATCCAAAACCCATGACCATTGAACATCATCATCATCACACACATTCTCGACCCATGACCAGTGACCATCATCACCATCAAACATCCACGACCCATGGCCAGTGACCATCATCATCATAACACATCCACAACCCATGACAGGTGACCATCATCACCTTCACATATCCACAACCCATGACCAGTGATAATCATCATCATAACATCCTCACCCCAAGACAAGTGACCATCATTATCATCATCATAATCACACATCTACAACCCATGACCGGTGACCACCATCATCATCACAAATCCACATACCAAGACTAGTGACCATCATCATCATAACACATCCACAGCCAATGACCAGTGACCATCATTATCATCACACATCTACAACCCCAGACCTTTGACCATCATCACAATAACACATCAACAATCCATGACCAGTGACAATCATCATCATCACATATTCTCAACTCATGAACAGTGACAATCATAATCATCACATATCCCCATCCCATGACCAGTGACCATCATCATCATCACACATCCACAACCTATGACCAGTGACCATCATCATCATTACACATCCACAACGGATAACCAGTAACCATCATCATCGTCAAATATGCTCAACCCATGTTCAGTGCCCATCATCATGTTCATCACACATATACAACCCATGACCAGTGACCATCATCATCATCACACATCCACAACCCAGAACTAGTGACCATCATCATCATCATCATCACACATCTACATCCGAAGACCAGTGACCATCATCAACATCATACATCCAAAACCCATGACCAGACACCGTCATCATCATCACACATCCTCAACCGATGACCAGTGACCATCATCATCATACATCCTGAACCTTTGATCAGTGACCATCGTCATACATCCTCAACCCATGACCAGTGACCTTTATCATCATCATATATGCACAGCCTATGACCAGTGACCATCGTCATCACACATCCATAATCCATGACCAGTGACCATCATCATCATCACACATCCACAACCCATGACCAGTGACCATCATCATTATCATCATCACACATCCACAACGCATAACCAGTGACCATCATCATCATCACACATCCCCAACCCATAACCGTAGACCATCACCATCATCATATATCTACAACCCATTTCCAGTGACCATCATCATCATGACACATCAACAACCCATGATCAGTGACCATCATCATCATCACACATCCTCAAGCTATAAACAGTGACCATCATCACACATCCTCAACCCATGACCAGTGACCATCATCATCATCACACATCCACAACCCATGACCAATGAACATCATCACACATCCTCAACCCATGACCAATGATCAACACCATCACACATCCTCAACCCATGACCAGTGACCATCATCACACATCAACATATACATATCACACATATACAACCCATGACCAGTGACCATACTTATCATCAAACATCCACAACCCATTATCACTGACCATCATCATCATCACACATCCACAAACCATGAACAGTAACCATCGTCATCACACATCTACAACCCATGACCAGTGACCATCATTACCATCTCATATCCAAAACCCATGACCAGTGACCGTCATCATCATCATCATTACACATCCACAACGGATGACCAGTAACCATCATCCTCATCATCACACATGTACAACCCAAGACCAATGACTATCATCACCATCACACATCCAAAACATATGACCAAAGACCATCATCATCATCCCACATCCTCAACCCATGACCAGTGACAATCATCATCACACATCTTGAACCCATTGCCAGTGACCATCGTCTTACATCCTCAACCCATGACCAGTGACCATAATCATATTCACACATCCACAAACCATGACTAGTGACCATCATCATCTCCACATATCCACAACCCATGAACAGTGACCATCATCATTGTCACACATCCATAACCCATGACCAGTGACTATCGACATCACACATCTGCAGCCCATGACCAGTGACCATCATCATCATCACACATCCACAACCCATGACCAGTGACCATCATCATCATCACACCCACAACCCATGACCAGTGACCATCATCATCACCATCATCATACATCCACAACGCTTGACCAGTGACCATCATCATCATCACACATCCTTAACCCAGGACCAGAGACCATCACCATCACCAAACATCCACAACCAATGAAGTGACCATCATAATCATCACACCTCCACAACCCAATACCAGTGACCATCATCATCATAACACATCCTCAACCCATGGCCAGTGACCATCATCACACATCCCGAACACATGACCAGTGACCATCATCATCACATATCCTGAACCCATGAATAGTGAACATCATAACACATCCTCAACTCATGACCCATGACCATCATCATCATTACACACCCTCAACCCATGACCAGTGCCCATCGTCATCACATCCTCAACCCAGGATCAGTGAGCTTCATCATCATCACACATCCACAGCCCATGAATTGTGACCATCATCGCACATCCTTAACCGAAGACCAGTAATCATCATCACACATCCTCAACCCATGACAAGTGACCATCATCACACATCTTCAAACCATGACAATTGACCATCATCATCATCACACATCCTCAACCCATGACCATTGATCAAAATTATCATCATACATCCTCATCCCATGACCACTGACGATCATAAAACGTCCTCAACCCATGACCAGTGACCAGCATCATCATCACACATTCACAATAACTGACCAGTGACCATCATCACCATCACACATCCACAACCCATAACCAATGACCATCATCATGATCATCATGCATGCACAACCCATAACCGGTGACCATCATCATCATCACACATCCTCAACCTATAACCATACACCATCACCATCATGAAATATCTACAAATCATGACCAGTGACCATCATCATGACACATCCTCAAACCATGACCAGTGACCATTATCATCATCACACATCCACAACCCATGACCAGTGACCATCATCTTCATCACACATCCAAAACCCATGACCAGAGTGACCATCATCATCATCATCACCCATCCTCAACACATGACCAGTGACCATCATCATTATCACACATCCATAACCAATGACCAGTGACCATCATCAAACATCCTCAACCCATGACCAGTGATCATATTCATAAAATATCCTCAACCCATGACCAGTGATCATCATCACATATCCTCAACCCATGACCAGTGACCATCATCACACATCCTAAACCCATGACAAGTGACCATCATCACACATCCTGAACCCATGACCATTGACCATCATCATCATCACACATCCTCAACCCAAGACCAGTGACTATCATCATCATCACACATCCTCAACTCGTGGCAAGTAACAATCATCACACATCATCAACCCATGACCAGTGACCATCATCATCATCACAAATCAACAATACATAACAAGTGACCATCACCATCATCACACATCCACAACCCATGAACAGAAACCATCGTCATCACACATCCACAACCCATGACCAGTGACCATCATCATCGTCATCACACATCCACAACCCATGACCAGTGACCATCATCATCATCATCACACATCCACAACCAATAACCAGTGACCATCATCATCATCACACATCTACATCCGAAGACCAGTGACCATCATCAACATCACACAGCCAAAACCCATGACCAGACACCATCATCATCATCACACATCCAAACCGATGACCAGTGACCATCATCATCATACATCCTGAACCCTTGGTCAGTGACCATCGTCATACATCCTCAACCCATGACCAGTGACCTTTATCATCATCACATATGCACAGCCTATGACCAATGACCATCGTCATCACACATCCATAACCCATGACCAGTGACCATCATCATCATCACACATCCACAACCCATGACCAGTGACCATCATCATTATCATCATCACACATCCACAACGCATAACCAGTGACCATCATCATCACACATCCCCAACCCATAACCGTAGACCATCACCATCATCATATATCTACAACCCATTTCCAGTGACCATCATCATCATGACACATCAACAACCCATGATCAGTGACCATCATCATCATCACACATCCTCAAGCCATAACCAGTGACCATCATCAAACAACCTCAACCCATGACCAGTGACCATCATCATCATCACACATCCACAACCCATGACCAATGAACATCATCACACATCCTCAACCCATGACCAATGATCAACACCATCACACATCCTCAACCCATGAGCATCATATAGAACCCATGACCAGTGACCATACTTATCATCAAACATCCACAACCCAATATCACTGACCATCATCATCATCACACATCCACAAACCATGAAAAGTAATCATCGTCATCACACATCTACAACCCATGACCAGTGACCATCATTACCATCTCACATCCACAACCCATGACCAGTGACCATTATCATCATCATCATTACACATCCACAACGGATGACCAGTAACCAACATCCTCATCATCACACATGAACAACCCAAGACCAGTGACTATCATCACCATCACATCCAAAACATATGACCAAAGACCATCATCATCATCCCACATCCTCAACCCATGACCAGTGACCATCATCATCACACATCCTGAACCCATTGCCAGTGACCATCGTCATACATCCTCAACCCATGGCCAGTGACCATAATCATATTCACACATCCACAACCCATGACTAGTGACCATCATCATCTTCACATATCCACAACCCATGAACAGTGACCATCATCATTGTCACACATCCATAACCCATGACCAGTGACCATCGACATTACACATCTGCAGCCCATGACCAGTGACCATCATCATCATCACACATCCACAACCCATGACCAGTGACCATCATCATCATCACACACCCACAACCCATGACCAGTGACCATCATCATCATCATCATCAAACATCCACAACGCTTGACCAGTGACCATCATCATCATCACACATCCTTAACCCATGACCAGAGACCATCACCATCACCAAACATCCACAACCAATGAACAGTGACCATCATAATCATCACACCTCCACAACCCATTACCAGAGACCATCATCATCATAACACATCCTCAACCCATGGCAAGTGACCATCATCACACATCCCTAACACATGACCAGTGACCATCATCATCACATGTCCTCAACCCATGACTAGTGAACATCATAACACATCCTCAACCCATGACCCATGACCATCATCGTCATTACACACCCTCAACCCATGACCAGTGCCCATCATCATCATCACATCCTCAACCCATGACCAGTGAGCTTCATCATCATCACACGTCCACAGCCCATGAATAGTGACCATCTTCACACATCCTTAACCCAAGACCAATAATCATCATCACACATCCTAAGCCCATGACCAGTGACCATCATCACACATCCTCAAACCATGACCAGTGACCATCATCACACATCCTCAAACCATGACAATTGACCATCATCATCACCACACATCCTCAACCCATGACCATTGATCAAGATTATCATCATACATCCCCAACCCATGACCACTGACGATGATCAAACGTCCTCAACCCATGACCAGTGACCAGCATCATCATCACACATTCACAATAACTGACCAGTGACCATCATCACCATCACACATCCACAACCCATAACCAATGACCATCATCATGATCATCATACATGCACAACCCATAACCAGTGACCATCACCATCATCACACATCCTCAACCTATGACCATACATCATCACCATCATCAAATATCTACAACCCATGACCAGTGACCATCATCATGACACATCCACAAACCATGACCAGTGACCATTATCATCATCACACATCCACAACCCATGACCAGTGACCATCATCTTCATCACACATCCAAAACCCATGACCAGAGTGACCATCATCATCATCATCACACATTCTCAACACATGACCAGTGACCATCATCATTATCACACATCCATAACCTATGACCAGTGACCATCATCACTCATCCTCAACCCATGACCAGTGATCATATTCATAAAATATCCTCAACCCATGACCAGTGATCATCATCACATATCCTCAACCCATGACTAGTGACCATCATCACACATCCTAAACCCATGACAAGTGACCATCATCACACATCCTGAACCCATGACCATTGACCATCATCATCATCACACATCCTCTACCCAAGACCAGTCACCATCATCATCATCTCACATCCTCAACTCATGGCAAGTAACAATCATCACACATCATCAACCCATGACCAGTGACCATCATCATCATCACAAATCAACAATCCATAACAAGTGACCATCATCATCATCACACATCCCCAACCCATGAACAGAAACCATCGTCATCACACATCCACAACCATGACCAGTGACCATCATCATCATCATCATCACACATCCACAACCCATGACCAATGACCATCATCATCATCATCACACATCCACAACCCATAACCAATGACCATCATCATCATCATCATCACACATCCTCAACTCATGACCAGTGAACATCATCATCAGCCATCCACAACCCATGACTAGTGACCATTATCATACATTCTCAACCCAAGACCAGTGATCGTAATCATGACACATCCTCAACCTATGATCAGTGACCATCATCACACATCCTCAACCCATGACCAGTGACCATCATCATCATCACATATCCTCAACCCATGAACATTGACCATCATCATCATCATACATCCTCAAACCATGACCATTGACGATCATCACACATCCTCGACACATGACCAGTGACCATCATTATCATCACCATACATCCGCAACCCATGACCAGTGACCATCATCACCATCACACATCCACAATCCATTACCAGTGACCATCATCATCACCACACATCCAAAATCCATGACTAGTGACTATCATATTCAACACGTCCTCAACCCATGACCAGTGAACATCATCATCATCATCACATATCTGCAACCCAAGACGAGTGACCATCATCACAACAACACATCAGCAACCCATGACCAGTGACCATCATCATCACACATCCTTAACCTATGACCAGTGACCATAATCATCATCAAACAGCCTGAACCCATCGCCAGTGACGATCATCACACATCTTTAACCCATTACCAGTTACCATCATCATCATCACACATCCAAAGCCCATGACCAGTGATCATCATCATCATCACATATCCATAACCCATGACCAGTGAAGATCATCACCATCAAAAATCCACAACCCATGACCAGTAACCATCGTCATCATCCATACACAACCCATGACCAGTGATAATCATCATCATCACCCATCCACAACCTATGACCATTGGCCATGATCATCAACGTCATTAAACGTCCACAACGGATAACCAGTAACCATCATCTTCATCACACCTCTCCAACCCATAACAAGTGACCATCATCATCATCAAACATCCACAACCCATGAAGAGTGACCATCATTATCATCACACTTCCACAACCCGTGACCAGTGACCATCATCATCATCACACATCCAAAACCCAAGACAAGTGACCATCGTCATCATCACACATTCCCGACCCATGACCAGTGACCACCATCAGCATCACACACCCACGACCCATGACAAGTGACCATCATCATAACACATCCACAACCCATGACCAGTGACCATCATCACCATCACACATCCACAACCCATGAGCAGTGATAATCATCATCATAACACATGCTCAACACATGACCAGTGACCATCATCATCATCATCATCATCACACATCTACAGCCCATGACCAGTGACCATCATCATCATCACAAATCCAAAACCCATGACTAGTGACCATCATCATTATAACATATCCACAACCCATGACCAGTGAACATCATCACCATCATCACACATCTACAACCCAAGACCACTGACCATAATCACAATCACACATCAACAACCCATGACCAGTGACCATCATAATCATCACACATTCTCAACCCATGACCAGTGACAATTATCATCATCACACGTCCTCAACCCATGACCAGAGACAATCATTACACATCCTCAACACATTACCGGTGACCATCATCATCATGATACATCCACAACCCATGATCAGTGACCATCATAATCAGCGCACATCCACAACCCATGTCCAGTGACCATCAACATCATCACACATATAAAACACATGACTAGTAACCATCGTCATCATACATCCACAACCCAGGACCAGTGACCATCATCATTATCACACATCCAGAACCCATCAACAGTGACCATTATCATCATCATTACACATCCACAACGGATGACCAGTGATCATCATCATCATCATCATCAAACATCCTCAACCCATTACCAGTGATCATAATCATGACATCCTTAACCCATGACCAGTGACAATCATCACACATCCTCTACCCATTACCAGTGACCATCATCATCATCATACATCCACAACCCATGATCAGTGAGCATCATAATCATCGCAAATCTACAACCCATGACCAGTGACCATCATCATCATCACACATATACAACCCATGACCAGTAACCATCGTCATCATACATCCATAACCCATGACCAGTGACCATCATCATCATCACACATCCAGAACCCATCACCACTGACCATTATCATCATCAGTACACATCCACAACGGATGACAGGTGATCATCATCATCATCAAACATGTTCAACCCATGACCAGTGACTATCACTATCATAAAACATCCACAACCCATGACAAGTGACCATCATCATCATCACACATCCACAACCCATGATCAATGACCACCACCATCATCAGTTATCCACAACCCATGACCAGTGACCATCATCATCATCACACATCCACATTCCATGACAAGTGACCCTCATCATCATCACACATCGTCAACCCAAGACCAGTGACCATCATCATACATCCTCAACCCATGACCAGTGACCATCATCATCATCACACATCCTCAACCCATGACCAGTGAACATCATAACACATCCCCAACCCATGACCAATGACGATCATTATCATCACATATCCTCACCACATGATCAGTGACCATCATCACATATCCTCAACCCATGACCACTCACCATCATCATCATCACAAATACAGAACCCATGACCATTGACCATCATCACATTTCCTCAACCCAAGACCAGTGACCATCATCATCATCACACATTCACAACCCGTGACCGGTGACCATCATCACCATTATATGTCCACGTCCCATGACCAGTGACCATCATTATCATCATCATACATCCACAACCCATGACCAGTGACCATCATCACCATCACACATCCACAATCCATTATCAGTGACCATCATCATTATCACACATCCTCAACCCTTGACCAGTGACCATTATCATCATCATCATCACACATCTACAACGCATGACCAGTCACCATCATCATCACCACACATCCAAAACCCATGCCTAGTAACCATCATATTCAGCACGCATCCTCAACCCATGACCAGTGAACATCATCATCATCTTCACACATTTACAACCAGAGAACAGTGACCATCATCACAACCACATATCAGCAACCCATGACCAGTGACTATCATCATCATCACACATCCTTAACCTATGACCAATGACCATAATCATCATCAAACATCCTCAACCCATCGCCAGTGACAATCATCCCACATCTTTAACCCATTACCAGTCACCATCATCATCATCACACCTCCACAGCCTATGACCAGCGAGCATCATCATCATCACACATCCATAACTCATGACCAGTGACCATCAAAACCATCACACATCCACAACCCATGACCGGTAACCATCGTCCTCATCCATTCACAACCCATGACTAGTGATCATCATCATCATCACACATCCACAACCCATACCAGTAACCATGATCATCAACATCATTAAACATCCACAACGGATGACTAGTGACCATCATCTTCATCAAACATCCTCAAATCATGACCAGTGACCATCACCATTATCAAACATCCACAACCCATGAAGAGTGATCATCATCGTCATCACACATTCAAACCCGTGACCAGTGACCATCATCACCATCAGACATTCACGTCCCATGACCAGTGACCGTCATTATCATGATCATACATCCAAAACCCATGACCAGTGACCATCATCACCATCACACATCCACAATCCATTACCAGTGACCATCACCATTATCACACATATTCAACCCTTGACCAGTGACCATCATCATCATCATCATCACACATCTACAACGCATGACCAGTCACCATCATCACCACATATCCAAAACCCATGACTAGTGACCATCATATCAGCACACATCCTCAACCCATGACCAGTGAACATCATCATCATCATCACACATCTACAACTTAAGACCAGTGACCATCATCACAACCACTTATCAGCAACCCATGACCAGTGATCATTATCATCATCACACATCCTTAACCTATGAACAGTGACCATAATCATCATCAAACATCCTCAACCCATCGCCAGTGACAATCATCACACATCTTTAACCCATTACCAGTTACCATCACCATCATCACACTTCCGCAGCCCATGGCCAGTGAGCATTATCATCACACATCCATAACCCATGACCATTGACCATCATCACAATCAAACATCCACAACCCATGACCAGTAACCATCGTCATCATCCATTCACACCCCCATGACCAGTGATCATCATCATCATTACATATCCACAAACCCACGACTAGTGATCATGATCATCAACATCATTAAACATTAAACATTAAACAAAACACGGATGACCAATGACCATCATCTTCATTACACATCCTCAACCCATGACCAGTGACCATCACCATTATCAAACATCCTCAACCCATGAAGAGTGACCATCATCATCATCACACATTCACAACCCGTGACCAGTGACCATCATCACCATCACACATCCACGTCCCATGACCAGTGACCATCATTATCTTCATCATACATCCACAACCCATGACCAGTGACTAACATCACCATCACACATCCACAATCCATTGCCAGTGACCATCATCATTATCACATATCCTCAACCCTTGACCAGTGACCATCATCATCATTGTCATCACACAACTACAACGCATGACCAGTCACCATCATCATGTCCACACATCCAAAACCGATGACTAGTGACCATCATATTCAGCACACATCCTCAACCCATGACCAGTGAACATCATCACATCATCACACATCTACAGCCCAAGACCAGTGACCATCATCACAACCACACATCAGCAACCCATGACCAGTGACCATCATCATCGTCACACATCCTTAACCTATGACCAGTGACCATAATCATCATCAAACACCCTCATCCCATCGCCAGTGACAATCATCACACATCTTTAACCCATTACCAGTTACCATCATCATCATCACACCTCCACAGCCCATGACCAGTGAGCATCATCACCATCACACATCCACAACCCATGACCAGTAACCATCGTCATCATCCATTCACAACCCATGACCAGTGATCATCATCATCATCACACATCTACAACCCATGACCAGTGACCATGATCATCAACATCATTAAACATCCACAACCCATGACCAGTGACCACAAATTCATCACACATCCTCAACACATGACCAGCGACCATCACCATTATCAAACATCCACAACCGATGAAGAGTGATCATCATCATCATCACACACCCACAAACCGTGACCAGTGACCATCATCATCATCACACATCCAAAACCCATGACCAGTGACCATCGTCATCTTCACATATTCTCGACCCATGACCAGTGACCATAATCCCCATTACACATCCACGAAGCATGACAAGTCACCATCATCATCATAACACATCCACAACCCATGACCAGTGACCATCATCACCATCACATATTCACAACCCATGACCAGTGATGATGATCATCATAACACATCCTCAACCCATGACCAGTGACAATCATCATCATTATCATCATCACATATCTACAGCCCATGACCAGTGACCATCATCATCATAATACATCCACAACCCATAACCAGTGACCATCATCATCATCACACATCTACAACCCAAGACCAGTGACCATAATCACAATCACACATCAACAACATATGACCAGTGACCATCATCATCATCACACATTCTCAAACCATGACCAATGACCATCATCATCATCACACGTCCTCAACCCATGGCCAGAGACAATCATCACACATCCTCAACCCATTACCAGTGACCATCATCATCATCATACATACACAACCCATGATCAGTGACCATCATCATCATCGCAAATCCAAAACCCATGACCAGTGATCATCATCATCATCACACATATAAAACCCATGACCAGTAACCATCGTCATCATACATCCACAACCCATGATCAGTGACCATCGTCATCTTATCACATCCAAAACCCATCAACAGTGACCATTATCATCATCATTACACATTCACAACGGGTGACCAGTTATCATCATCATCACCAAACATCCTCAACCCATGACCGGCGACCATCACTATCATAAAACATTTACAACCCAAGACCAGTGACCATCATCATCATCACACATCCACAACCCATGACCAGTGACCATCACCATCATCAATTATCCACAACCCATGACCAGTGACCATCATCATCATCACACAACCTCATTCCATGACCAGTGACCATCACCATCATCACATATCCTCAACCCAAGACCAGTGACCATCATTATACATCGTCAACCCATGACCAGTGACAATCATCATCATCACACATTCTCAACCCATGACCAGTGAATATCATAACACATCCCCAACACACGACCAATGACCATCATCATCATCACACATCCTCACCACATGACCAGTGACCATCATCATACATCCTTAACCCATGACCAGTCACCATCATCGTCATCACAAATCCAGAACCCTTGACCATTGACCATCACATTTCCTCAACACATCCCCAGTGATCACATTCATAACATATCCTTAACCCATGATCAGTGACTCTCATTACACATCCTTAACCCATGACCAGTGACCATCATCATCATCAAACATTCTCAACCCATGACCAGTGACCATCACCATCACACATCCACGACCCATAATCAGTGACGATCATCATCATCATCACACATCCACAACCCATGATCAGTGATCATCATCATCATCACACTTCCACAACCCATGACCAGTGACCATCATCATCTTCACATACCCACAACCCATGACCACTGACCATGATCATCATCATCACACATCTACAAACCAGACCAGTGACCATCATCACCGTCATACATCAACAACCCATGACCAGTGACAATCATCAACACAAATCGTCAACCCATGGCATGTGACAATCATCACACATCCTCAACCCATGGTCACCATCATCATCATCACACATCGACAGCCCATGGCCAGTGACAATCATCTTCATCACACATATAGAACCCATGACCAGTAACAATCATCATCATCACACATCCACAACCCATAAACAGTACCCATCGTCATCAAACATCACAACCCATGACCAGTGACCATTATCATCATCACACAACCAGAACCCATGACAAGTGACCATCATTATCATCATCATTACACATCCACAACGGATGACCAGTGACCATAATCATCATCACACATCCACAACCCATGACCAGTAAAAATCATCATCATCATCACATATCTACAACCAAAGACCAGTGACCATCATCACCATCACACATCCACAACCCATGACCAGAGACCATCATCATCACACATCCTTAACCCATGACCAGTGACCATCATCATCAAACATCCTGAACCCATGCCCAGTGACTATCGTCATACATCCTCAAACAATGAGCAGTGACCATCATCATAATCACACATCCACAACCCATGACCAGTGACCATCATCACACATCCTGAACCCATGGCCAGTGACCATTGTCATAAATCCTCAACCCATGAGCAGTGACCATCATCATGACACATCCTGAACCCCTGGACAGTAACTATCATAATACATCCTCAACCCGTGAACAGAGAACATCATCATCATCACACATCCTCAACCCAAGACCAGTGACCATCTTCATCCCACATCCTGAACACATGGCCAGTGACTATCGTCATACATCCTCAACCCATGACCAGTGACCATCATTATACTCACACATCCAACGCCCATGACCAGTGACCAACATCATCAACACATCCATAACACATGACAAGAGACCATCATCATCATCACACATCTTCAACCAATGACCAGAGAACATCACCATCACCAAACAGCCACAGCCCATGACCAGTGACAATGACCATCATCACACATTCACAACCCATGACCA
This sequence comes from Panulirus ornatus, assembly GCF_036320965.1. Lineage (NCBI taxonomy): Eukaryota > Metazoa > Arthropoda > Malacostraca > Decapoda > Palinuridae > Panulirus > Panulirus ornatus. The sequence continues at coordinate 31,041,510 of NC_092273.1, forward strand.
GAAACCATCATCACACGTCCTCAACCCACGACCAGTGACCATCATCACACATCCTAAACCAATGACCAGTGACCATCCTCATCACACATCCTCAACCCATGACCAAGTAAAATCCTAACATATCATCAACCCATGACCAATGACCATCATCATCGTCACACATACTCAACCCATGAATAGTGACAATCATCATCATCACACATCCTCAACCCATGACAAGTGACCATCATCATCATCACACATCCACAACCCATGACCAGTTGCCATAATCACTCATATTCAACCCATGACCAGTGATCATCATCATCACACAACCTCAATCCATGACCAGTGACCACCATCACACATTTTAACCCATGACCATTGGCTATCATTATCATCACACATCCTCAACCCATGACCATTGACCATCATCATCACCACACATAATCAACCCAAGACCAGTGACCATCATCATCATCACACATCCACAACCCATGACCACTGATCATCATCGTCATCATCATTACACATCCACAACGTATGACCAGTGAACATCATCATCACACATCCTCAACCCATGATCAATGACCATGATCAATTTCATCACACATCTACAACCCATGACCAGTGACCATCATCATCACATATCCTCAACCCATGGCCAGTGACAATCATCACACATCATCAACCCATGACCAGTGGCCATCATAATCATCACACATCCACAGCCCATGACCAGTGACCATCATCATCCTCACACATCAACAATCCATAACAAGTGACCATCATCATCATCATCACACATCCATAGCCCATGAACAGTAACCATCTTCATCACACATTCACAATTCATGACCAGTGACCGTCATCATCATCACACATCCACAACCCATGACCAGTGACCATCATCATCATTATCATCACACATCCTCAACCCATGACCAGTGAACATCATCATCATCACATATCCACAACCCATGACTAGTGACCATCATCATACATCCTCAACCCAAGGCCAGTGATCATAATCATGACACATCCTAAACCCATGACCAGTTACCATCATCACACATCCTCAACCCATGACCATTGACCATCGCCATCATCATACATCCTCAACCCATGACCATTGACGATCATTATCATCACACATCCTCAACCCATGACCGGTGACAACCATCACAAATCCTTAACCCATGACCAGTGACCATCATCATTCTCAAACACTCTCAACCCATGACCAGTAAGCATCATCACCATCACACATCCACGACCCATGAACGGTACCCAGCGTCATCAAATATCACAACCCATGACCAGTGACCATCATCACCATCACACATCCATGACCCATAACCAGTGACGATCATCATCATCACACTTCCACAACCCATGACCATTGCCCATCATTATCATCACATATCTACAACCCAAGACCAGTGACCATCATCACCATCATACATCAACAACCCATGACTAGTGAACATCATCATCATCACACATCCTCAGCCAATGATCAGTGACATTCATCACCATCACACATCCTCAACCCATGGCCAGTGACAATCATCACACATTCTCAACCCATGACCAGTGACCATCATCCTCATCACACATATACAACCTATGCCCAGTGACAATCATCATCACAAATCCACGACCCATGAACAGTACCCATCGTCATCAAATATCACAACCCTTGACCAGTGACCATTATCATCATCACACATCCAGAACCCATGACCAGTGACCATCATTATCATCATCATTACACATCCAAAACGGATGACCAGTGACCATCATCATCATCACACATCATCAATCCATGACTAGTGACCATCATCATTATCATCACACATCTACAACCCATAACCAGTGACCATCATCATCACACATCCACAACCAATGACCAGTGACCATCGTCATCATCATCATCACATATCTACAACCCAAGACCATTGACCATCATACCATCACACATCCCAAACCCATGGCCAGAAACCATCATCATCATCACACATCCTCAACCCATGACCAGTGACCATCATCATCATACATCCTGAACCTATGGCCAGTAACTATTGTCATACTTCCTTAACTGATGAACAGTGACCATCATCATAATCACATCAACATCAACATCATCAAACAGCCACAACCCATGACAAGTGACAATCATCATCATCACATATCCACAACCCATGAGCAGTGACCATCATCATCACACATACTGAAGCCCTCAACCAGTGACCATCATCACACATGCTCAACCCATGACCAGTGACCATCATCATCACACATCCTCAACCCATGTCCAAGTAACATCATAACACATCCTCATCATATGACCAATGACCATCATCATCATTACACATCCTCAACCCATGAATAGTGACAATCATCATTATCACACATCCTCAACCCATGACCAGTGACCATCATCATCATCACACATCCACAACCCATGACCAGTTGCCATAATCATTCATATTCAACCCATTACCAGTGATCATCATCACACAACCTCAATCCATGACCAGTGACCATCATCACACATTTTAACCCATGACCATTGGCTATCATTATCATCACACATCCTCAACCCATGACCATTGAACATCATCATCATCACTCATAATCAACCCATGACCAGTGACATTTCATCATCATCACACATCCAAACCATGACAGTGACCATCATCACATATCATTACACATCCTCAACCATGACCAGTGACTCATCATCACACATCCTCAAACCCATGACCAGTGACCATCATCATACAACATCTCACCCATGACCAGTGACCATACATCATAACACATCCTAACCATGACCAGTGACCAATTCATCATCACACATCCAACCCATGACCAGTGACCATCTCATCATCACACATCCAACCCATGACCAGTGACATCATCATCATCACACATCCACAACCCATGATCAGTGACCATCATCATCACACATCCACAACCCATGACTTATGACCATCATCATCATCACACATCCTTAACCCATGACCAGTGAACATCATAACACATCCTCAAACCATGACCAATAACCATCATCATCAAACATCCTAAACCCATGACCAGTGACCATCATCATCATCAAACATCCACAACCCAGGACCAATGGCCATCACAAATCTCCAAACCATGACCAGTGACCATCATCACCATCACACATCCACGACCCATAACCAGTGACGATCATCATCATCATCACACATCCTCATCCTATGATCAATGACCATCATCACACATCCTCAACCCATGACCAGTGAACATCATAACACATCCTCAACCCATGACCAATGACCATCATCATCATCACGCATCCTCAACCCATGACCAGTGACCATCATCATCATCATACATCCACAACCCATGAAGACTGGCCGTCATCACAAATCTTCAAACCATGACCAGTGATCCTTAACCCATGACCAGTGACGATCATCACACATCCTCAACCCATGACCATTAACCATCATCATCACACATCCTCAACCCATGACCATTGACCATCATCATCACACATCCTCAACCAATGACCGGTAACAACCATCACAAATCCTTAACCCATGACCAGTGACCATCATCATTTTCAAACACTCTCAACCCATGACCAGTAACCATCATCACCATCACACATCCACGAACCATGAACAGTACCCATCGACATCAAATATCACAACCCATGACCAGTGACCATCATCACCATCACACATCCACTGCCCATAACCAGTGACGATCATCATCATCACACTTCCACAACGCATGACCAGTGACCATTATCATGATCACATATCCACAACCCAAGACCAGTGACCATCATCACCATCATACATCAACAACCCATGACTAGTGAACATCCTCATCATCACACATCCTCAACTCATTATCAGTGACAATCATCATAATCACACATCCTCAACCCATGGCCAGTGAGAATCATCACACATTCTCAACCCATGACCAGTGACCATTATCTTCATCACACATAAACAACCCATGACCAGTGGCAATCATCATCATCACACATCCACAACCCATTAACATTACCCATCGTCATCACATATCACAACCCATGACCAGTGACCATTATCTTCATCACACATCCAGAACTCATGACCAGTGACCATCATTATCATCATCATTACACATCCAAAACTGATGACCAGAGACCATCATCATCATCACATGTCATCAATCCATGACCAGTGACCATCATCATTATCATCACACATCTACAACCCATGACCAGTGACCGTCATCATCACACATCCACAACCAATGACCAGTGACCATCATTATACTCACACTTCCACAACCCATGACCAGTGACCAACATCATCATCACATATCCACAACACATGACCAATGACAATCTTCATCATCGCACATCCTCAACCCATGACCAGAGAACATCACCATCATCAAACAGCCACAACCCATGACCAGCGACAATCATCATCATCACACATCCACAACCCATGACCACTGACCATCATCATCACACATCCTGAACCCACGACCAGTGACCATCATCATATATGCTCAACCAATGACCAGTAACCATCATCATCACATATCCTCAACCTATGACCAGGTAACATGATAACACATCCTCAACATATGACCAATGACATCATGATCATCACACATCCTCAACCCATGAATAGTGACAATCATCATCATCACACATCCTCAACCCATGACCAGTGACCTTCATCGTCATCACACATCCACATCCCATGACCAGTTGCCATCATCACTCATATTCAACCCATGACCAGTGATCATCATCATCACACATCCACAACGTATTACCAGTGACCATCATCACACAGCCTCAACCCATGACCATTGACCATCATCATCACATATCCTCAACCCATGACCATTGACCATCACCATCATCACACATAATCAACCAATGACCAGTGACCATCATCATCATCACTCATCCACAACCCATGACCAGTGATCATCATCATCTTCATTATTACACATCCACAACGTATGACCAGTGACCATCATCATCATCACACATCCTCAACCCATGATCAATGACCATCATCAATTTCTTCACACATCTACAACCCATGACCAGTGAACATCATCATAATCACACATCCACAACCCAAAACAGTGACCATCATCATCATCATTACACATCTACAACCCAAGTCCCGTGACAATCATCACCATCACATATCCAAAACCCATGACCAGTGACCATCATCATAATCAAACATCCTCAATCCATGACCAGTGACCTTCATCATAACACATCCTAAACCCATGGCCAGTGACCATCGTCATACATCTTCATCCCATGGCCAGTGACCATCATCATAATCAAATCCACAACCCATGACCAGTGACCATCATCATCATCACACATCCACACCACATCACCAGTGACCATTGTCATCACACATCCGCAACCCATGACCAGTGATCATCATTATCACACATTCACAACCCATGACCAGTGACCATCATCATTATCATCATCACACATCCACAACGCATAAGCATTGACAATCATCATCACATCCTCAACCCATGATCAGAGACCATCACCACTATCAAATATGTACAACCCATGACCAGTGACCATCTTCATCATCACACATCCACAACCCATGACCAGTGACCATCATCATCATCACACATCGTCAACACATGACCAGTGACCATCATCATCATCACACATCCTCCACCCATGACCAGTGACCATGATCATCATCAAACATCCACAAGCCACGACAACTGACCATCATCATCATCACACATTCACAACCCATGAACAGTAACCATCGTCATCACACATGTGCAACAAATGACCAGTGGCCATCATCATCATCACACCTCCACAACCTTTGACCAGTGAACATCATCATCATCATCATTACATATCCACAACGGATGACCAGTAACCAACATCATCATTACATACATCTATAACACAAGACCAGTGACCATTATAACCATCACATATCCAAAACCCATGACCAGAGGCCATCATCATCATCCCACATCCTCAACCCATGACCAGTGACCATCATCATCACACATCCTAAACCCATTGCCATTGACCATCGTCATCACACATCCACAAACCACGACCAGAAACCATCATGATCATCACACATCCACTACCCATGACTATTAACCATCATCATCATAATCATCACACATGCACAACGCATGACCAGTGACCATCATCATCACACATCCTCAACCCATGACCAGAGACCATCACCGTCATCAAACATCCACAACCCATGACCAAGGAACATCATCATCATCACACATCCACAACCCATGACCAGTGACCATCATCATCATCAAACATCCTCAACCCATGACCAGTGACCATCATCACACATCCTCAACCCAGGATCAGTGACCATCATCATCATCACACATCCTCAACCCATGACCAGTGAACATCATCATCACACATCCACAACCCATGACTAGTGACAATCATCACACATCCTCAACCAAAGACCAGTGGTCATCATCATCACACATCCTCAACCCATGAACATTGACCATCATCACACATCCTCAACCCATAACCATTGACCATTATCATTATCATACATCCTCAACCCATGACCATTGACCATCACCATCATCACACATAATCAACCAATACCAGTGACTATAATCATCATCACACATCCACAACCCATGACCAGTGATCATCTTCATTATTACACATCCACAACGTATGACCAGTGACCATCATCATCATCACACATCCTTAACCCATGATCAATGACCATCATCAATTTCGTCACACATCTACAACCCATGACCACTGACCATCATCATAATCACACATCCACAACCCAAAACAGTGACCATCATCATCATCATCACACATCTACAACCCAAGTCCCGAACAATCATCACCATCACACATCCAAAACCCATGACCAGTGACCATCATCATCATCACACATCCTCAATCCATGACCAGTGACCATCATCATCACACACCCTAAACCAATGGCTAGTGACCATCGTCGTACATCTTCATCCCATGGCCAGTGACCATCATCATAATCACACATCCACAACCCATGGCCAGTGACCGTCATCATCATCACACATCCACACCCCATGACCAGTGACCATTGTCATCACACATCCACAACCCATGACCAATGACTATCATCGTTATCACACATCCAAAACCCATGACCAGTGACCATCATCATTATCATCATTACACATCCACAACGCATAACCATTGACAATCATCATCACACATCCTCAACCCATGACCAGAGACCATCACCATCATCAAATATCTACAACCCATGACCAGTGACCATCATCATCATCACACATCCACAACCCATGACCAGTGACCATCATCATCGTCACACATCTTCAACACATGACCAGTGACCATCATCAGACATCTTCATTTCTCATGCACAACCCATGACCAGTGATGATCATCATCATCACACATCCTCAACCCATGATCAGTGACCATCATCATTTTCATCACGCATCTACAACCCATGACCAGTGATCATTATCATCATCACTCATCCACTTCCCATAAACAGTGACCATCATCATAATCATCACACATTACAACCCAACACCAGTGACCGTCATCACCATCATTTATCCAAATCCCATGACCAGAGACCATCATCATCATCACACATCCTCAACCCATGACCAGTGACCATCATCATCACACATCCTGAAACCATGTCCAGTGACCATCATCATCACACATCCTGAAACCATGGCCTGTGACCATCGTCATAATCACACATCCACAACTCATGACCAGTGACCATCATCATCATCACACTATCTACAACCCATGACCAGTGACCATCATCATCGTCCCACATCCACAGCCCATGACCAGTGACCATAGTCATCACACATCCAAAACCCATGACCATTGACCATCATCATCATCACACATCCACAATCCATGACCAGTGACCATCATCATTATCATCATCACTCATCCACAACGCATTACCAGTGACCATCATCATCATCACACATGCTCAACCCATGACAATGAACCATCACCATCATCAAATATCTACAACTCATGACCAGTGACCATCATCATCATGACACATCCACAACCCATGGCCAGTTACCATCATAATCATCACAGTCTCAACCCATGACCAGTGACTATCATCACACATCCTCAACCCATGATCAGTGACCATCATCATCATCACATATCCTGAACCCATGACCAGGGAACATCATTACACATCCTCAACCCATGGACAATGACCTTCACCATCACACATCCTCAACCCATGACCAGTAACCACCATCACATATCCTCAACCCATGACTAGTGACCATCCTCATCATCTCATATCCACAACCCATGATCACTGACCATTATCATCATCACACATCCACAACTCATGAACAGTAACCATCGTCATCACACATCTACAACCCATGACCAGTGACCATCATAATTATCTCACATCCAAAACCCTGGACCAGTGACCATCTTCATCACACATCCAAAACCCATGACCAGTGACTATCATCATTATCCCATATCCTCAACCCATGACCAGCGACCATCATCATCACACATAATGAACCAATTGTTAGTGACCATCGTCATACATCCTCAACCCATGACCAGTGACCATCATCAAATTCACACATCCACAACCCATGACCAGTGACCATCATCATCTTCACATATCCACAACCCATGAACAGTGACCATCATCATCGTCACACATCCACAACCCATGACCAGTGACCATCGTCATCACACATCCATAACCCTTCACAAGTGACCATCATCATCACCACACATCCACAACGCATGTCCAGTGGCCATCATCATCATCATCATCATCAAACATCCACAACGCATGACCAGTGACCATCCTCATCATCACACATCCTTATCCCATGACCAGAGATCATCTTCATCATCAAACATCCACAACCCATGACCAGTGACCATCATCATCATCGCACATCCACAACCCATTATCAGTGACCATCATCATCACACATTCTCAACCCATGACAAGTGACCATCATCACCATTACATATCCACGAGCCATGACCAGTGACCATCATCATCATACATCCGCAACCCATGACCAGTGACCATCATAACCATGACACATACACAATCCATGACCAGTGAACATCATCATCACACATCTTCAACTCATGATCAGAGATCATTATCATCATCATCATCACACATGTACAACCCATGACCAGTGACTATCATCATAATCATACATCCACAACCCATGACTAGTTACCATCATAATAATCACACATCCACAACCTATGACCAGTGACCATCATCATCATCATCAAACATCTACAACCCAAGTCCAGTGACCATCATCACAATCATACATCAACAACCCATGACTAGTTACCATCATCATCATCACACATCCTTAACCCATGACAAGTGACCATCATCATCATCACACATCCTAAACCCATGGCCAGTGACAGTCATCACACATCTTCAAATCATTACCAGTTACCATCATCATCACACATCTACAGGCCATGACCAGTGACCATCATCATCACACACCACAATCCATGACATGTCACCATCATCATCACACATCCATAACCCATGACCAATAACCATTGTCATCATACATCCACAACCCATGATTAGTGACCATCATTATCATCACACATCCACAACCCATGACCAGTTACCATGATCATCATGATCTTTACTCATCCCAACGGATGACCAGTGATCATCATCATGAAACATCCTCAATCCATGACCAGTGACAATGACCTTCATCAAACATTCGCAACCCATGACCAGTGACGATCATCTTCATCACACATCCACATCCCATGACCAGTGACCATCATCATCATCACACATCCACAATCCATGACCAGTGACCATCATCATCATCATACATTCTCAACCCATAACCAGTGACCATCATCACCATCATACATCCATGACCCATGACCAATGACCATCATCCTCATCATCACACATCAACATCGCATGACCAGTGATCATCATCCTCATCACACATCCCAACCCTTGACCAGAGACCATCACAATAATCAAACATCCATAACCCATGACCATTCACGATCATCATCACAGATCCACAACCCATGAATAGGGACCATCATCGTCACACATCCTCAACCCATGACCAGTGTCCAACATCACACATCCTCAACCCATGATCAGTGACCATCATCATCATCACATTCCTCAACCCATGACCAGTGACCATCAGCATCATCACACATCCTCAACCCATGACTAGTAAACACCATAACACCTCCTCAACCCAAAACCAATGACCATCATCATCATCAGACATCGTCAAGCCATGATCGTGACCATCATCATCAAACATCTTGCACCTATCGCCAGTGACTATCATCAAACATCCTCAACCCATGACTAGTGACCATCATCATAATCACACATCCACAACCTATGGCCAGTGACCATGATCATCATCACACATCCACAACCCATGACCAGCGACTATCATCATCACACATCCTCAACCCATGACCAGTGACTATCGTAATCACACATCCACAACCCATGAGCAGTGACCCTCATCATCACACATCCACAACCCATGACTAGTGACCATCATCATCATCATCACATATCCACAACACATGACCAATGACCATCATCATCATCACACATCCTCAACCCATGACCAGAGAACATCACCATCATCAAACATCCACAACCGATGACCAGTGATTATCATCATCACATATCCTCAACCCACGACCAATGACCATCTTCACACATCCTAAACCCATGACCAGTGACCATCATCATCATCACACATCCTCAACCCATGACGAGTGACCATCATAATGATGACACATCCTCAACCCATATCCAGTGACTATCATCATCATCACACATCAACAACCCATGATCATTGGCCATCATCACAAATATTCAACCCATAACGAGTGATCATCCTCATCACACATAATCAACCCATGACCAGTGACCATCATCACACATCCTCAACCCATTACCATTGACCATCATTTTCATCACACATCCTCAACCCACGACCACTGACCATCATCCTCATCCCACATCCTCAACCCATGACCAGTTACCATCATCATCATCACACATCCACAATCCATGACCAGTGACCATCATCATCATCATCATCATCTTCATTTTTCCTACACAACTCATGACCAGTGATGATGATCATCATCACACATCCTCAACCCATGATCAGTGACCATCATCATTTTCATCACACATCTACAGCCCATGACCAGTGATCATCATCATCGTCACTCATCCACAACCCATAACCAGTGACCATCATCATAATCATCACACATATACAACCCTACACCAGTTACCGTCATCACCATCACATATCCAAATCCCATGACCAGAGACCATCATCATCATCACACATCCTCAACTCATGACCAGTGACCATCATCATCACACATCCTGAAACCATGGCCAGTGGCCATCATCATACATCCTCAACCCATGGCCAGTGACCATCATCATACTCACACATCCACAACTCATGACCAGTGACCATCATCATCATCACACTATCTACAACCCATGACCAGTGACCATCATCATCGTCATATATCCACAGCCCATGACCAGTGACCATGGTCATCACACATCCAAAACCCATGACCATTGACCATCATCATCATCAAACATCCACAATCCATGACCAGTGACCATCATCATTATCATCACTCATCCACAACGCATTACCAGTGACTATCATCATCACACATCCTCAACCCATGACCATAAACCATCACCATCATCAAATATCTACAACTCATGACCAGTGACCATCATCATCATGACACATCCACAACCCATGACCAGTTACCATCATCATCATCATACATTCTCAACCCATGACCAGTGACTATAATCACACATCCTCAACCCATGACCAATGACCATTATCATCATCACACATCCTCAACCCATGACCAGTGAACATCATCATCATCACACATCCACAACCCATGACTAGTGACCATCATCAAACATCCTCAACCGAAGACCAGTGATCATCAACACACATCCTCAACTGATGACCAGTGACCATCGTCACATATCCTCAACCCATGACAATTGACCATCATCATCACCACACATCCTCAACCCATGACCAATGAACATCATCATCACAAATCCACAACCCATGACTAGTGACCATCATCAAACATCCTCAACCGAAGACCAGTGATCATAATCACACATCCTCAACTCATGACCAATGAACATCATCATCACACATCCAAAACCCATGACTAGTGACCATCATCAAACATCCTCAACCGAAGACCAGTGATCATCAACACACATCCTCAACTCATGACCATTGACCATCATCACACATCCTAAACCCATGACAATTGACCATCATCATCACCACACATCCTCAACCCATGACCAATGAACATCATCATCACAAATCCACAACCCATGACTAGTGACCATCATCAAACATCCTCAACCGAAGAGCAATGATCATAATAACACATCCTCAACTCATGACCAGTGACCATCATCACACATCCTCAACCGATGACAATTGACCATCATCATCACCACACATCCTCAACCCATGACCATTGACCATGATCACCATCATACATCCTCAACTTACGACCACTGACGATCATCACACGTCCTCAACCAATGACAAGTGACCATCACCATCATCACACATTCACAAGCCATGAACAGTGACCATCATCACCATCACACATCCACGACCCATGACCAGTCACCATCATCATCATCATCATACATCCACAACCCATATCCAGTGACCACCGTCACCATCACACATCCACAATCCATGACAATTGACCATCATCATCACCACACATCCTCAACCCATGACCTTTGACCATGATCACCATCATACATCCTCAACTTACGACCACTGACGATCATCACACGTCCTCAACCAATGACAAGTGACCATCACCATCATCACACATTCACAAGCCATGAACAGTGACCATCATCACCATCACACATCCACGACCCATGACCAGTCACCATCATCATCATCATCATACATCCACAACCCATATCCAGTGACCACCGTCACCATCACACATCCACAATCCATGACCATTGACCATCATCATCATCAAACATCCTCAACCCATGACCAGTGACCATCATCATCATCATCATCACATATCTACAACTTATGACCAGTGACCATAATCATCGTCACACATCCAAAAACAATGACTAGTGACCATCATAATCAGCACACATCCTCAACCCACGACCAGTAACATCATCATCAGCATCACACATCCACAACCCATGACCAGTAACATCATCATCAGCATCACACATCTACAACCCAAGACCAGTGACCATCATCACTACCACACATACAAAATCCATGACCAGTAACAATCATCATCATCACACATCCTTAACAGATGACTAGTGACCATCATCATCATAAAACTTACTCAATCCATCGCCAGTGACAATCATCACACATCTTCAAGCCATTACCAGTTACCATCATCATCATCACATATCAACAGCCCATGACCAGTGAGCAACATCATCACAAATCCACAACCCATGACCAGTGACCATCATCATCATTACACATCCACAACCCATGACCAGTAACCATCGTCATCATACATCCACAACCCATGACCAGTGACCATCATCATCATTACACATCCAAAACCCATGACTAGTGACCATGATCATCACCATAATTACACATCCACAACGGATGACCAGTGACCATCATCGTCAACACACATCCTCAACCCATGACTAGTGACCATCAACATCATCAAACATCCACAACCCATGAACAGTGACCATCATCATCATCACACATCCACAACCCATGACCAGTGACCATCATCATCATCTCACATCCAAAACCCATGACCAGTGACCATCATCATCAAGACTCACATTATCGACCCATGACCAGTGACACTCATCACCATCACATATCCATGACCCATGACCAGTGACCATCATCATCATAACACATCCACAACCCATGACCAGTGACTATCATCACCATCACACATCCACAACCCATGACCAGTGATCATCATCATAAGACATCCTCAACCCATGACTAGTGACCATCATTATCATCATCACACATCTACAACCCATAACCAGTGACCATCATCATAATCACAAATCCACACACCATGACTAGTGACAATCATCATCATATAGATCCACAACCCATGATCAGTGGCCATCATCATCACACATCTACAACCCAAGACCTGTGACCATCATCACAATCACACATCAACAATCCATGACCAGTGACAATCATCATCATCACACATTCTCAACCCATGACCAGTGACAATCATCATCATTACACATTCCTAATCCATGGCCACTGACAATCATCACATATCCTCAACCCATTACCAGTGACCATCATCATCATCCATCCACAACCCATGACCAGTGATAATCATTATCATCACACGTCCACAACCCAAGACCAGGGCTAATCATCTTCATCACACATCCACAACCCATGACCAGTAACCATCGTCATCATACATCCATAACCCATGACCAGTGACCATCATCATCACCCATCCACAACCCATGACCAGTGACCATCATCATCATCATCACACATTCTCAACCCACGACCAGAGAACATCACCATCATCAAACACCCACAACCCATGACCAGTGACTATCATCATCATTGCATATCCTCAACCCACGACCAGTGACCATCATCACACATCCTCAACCCATGACCAGTGACCATCATCATCATCACACATCCACAACCCATGACCAGTGACCATCATCATCATCACACATCCACAACCCATGACCAGTGACCATCTTCATCATCACACATCCACAACCCATGACCAGTGTCAATCATCATCATCATCACATATCAACAGCCCATGACTTGTGAGCATCATCATCACAAATCCACAAACCATGACCATCATCATCATTACATATACACAACCCATGACCAGTAACCATCATCATCATACATCCACAACCCATGACCAGTGACAATCATAATCATCACACATCCACAACCCAGGAGTAGTGAATATGATCATCACCATAATTACACATCCACAACGGATGACCAGTGACCATCATCGTCACCACACATCCTTAACCCATGATCAGTGACCATCAACATCATCAAACTTCCACAACCCATGAACAGTGACCATCATCATCATCACACATCCACAACCCATGACCAGTGACCATCATATCATCTCGCATCCAAAACCCATGACCAGTGACCATCATCATCAACACCCATATTATCGACCCATGATCAGTGACCATTATCACAATCACACATCCATGACCCTTGACCAGTGACCATCATAATCATAACACATCCACAACCCAAGACCAGTGACCATCATCACATTAACTCATCCACAACCGATGACCAGGGATGATCATCATAAGACATTCTCAACCCATGACCAGTGACCATCATCATCATCACACATCTACAACCCAAGACCTGTTACCATCATCACAATCACACATCAACAATCCATGACCAATGACCATGATCATCATCACACATTCTCAACCCATGACCAGGGACAATCATCATCATCACACATCCCAACCCATGGCCATTGACAATCATCACTCATCCTCATCCATTACCAGTGACCATCATCATCATCATACCTCGACAACCCATGACCAGTGACCATCATCATCACACACCCACATCCCATGACCAGTGACAATAATCATCATCACACATCCAAAACCCATGACCAGTAACCAACGTCATCACACATCCACAACCCATGACCAGTGACCATCATCATCACCCATTTACAGCCCATGACCAGTGACCATCATCATCATCATCATCACACATCCAAAACGCATGACCAGTGACCATCATCATCATCACACATTCTCCACCCACGACCAGAGAACATCACCATCATCAAACACCCACAACCCATGACCAGTGACCATCATCATCATCGCACATCCTGAACCCACGGCCAGTGACCATCATCATACATCCTCAACCCATGACCAGTGACCATCATCATCACACATCCACAACCCAAGACCAGTGAACATCATAACACATCCTCAACCCATGAGCAAATACCATCACCATCATCACACATCCTCAACCCATGACTAGTGACCATCATCATCATCATCACATCCTTAACCCATGACTAGTGACCATCATCATCATCATACATCCAAAACCCATGACCAGTGGCCATCATCACACATCTTCAACACATGACCAGTGATCATCCACATCACAGATCTTCAACACATGACCAGTGATCATCCTCATCACACATATTCAATCCATGACCATCATCATCATCACACATCCACAACCCATGACCAGAGACCATCATCATCATCACACATCCTCAACCCATGAACAGTGACCAGCATCACACATCCTCAACCCATGACCAGTGATCATCATCATTATCATCACACATCCTCAACCCATGACCAGTGAACATCGTAACACATCCTCAACCCATGACCAATGACCATCATCATCATCACACATCCTCAACCCATGAGCAGTGACCATCATCATCATCACATATCCACAACCCATGGCCTGTGGCCATCATAACATATCTACCACACATGAGTAGTGATCATCATCATCACACATCAACCCATGACTAGTGACTATCATCATACATCCTCAACCCATGACCAGTGACCATCATCATCATCACACATCCACAACCCATGACTAGTGCCCATCATGACACGTCCTCAACCCATGACCTCTGATAATTATCATCACACATCCTTAACCCATGACCAGTGACCATCACACATCCTAAACCCATGACCATTGACAATCATCATCATCACACATCCTCAACCCATGATCATTGACCATCATCATAATCACACATCCTCAACCCATGACAAGTGACGATTATTTCACATCTTCAACCCATGACCAGTGACCATCATCATTATCAGACATTCTCAACCCATTACCAGTGACCATTATCACCATGACACATACACGACCCATGACCAGTGACCGTCGTCATCATCATCATACCTCCACAACCCATGACCAGTGACCATCATCACCATCACACATCCACAATCCATGACCAGTGACCATCATCATCATCACACATCCTCAACCCATGACCAGTGACCATTATCATCATCATCATCACACATCTACAACTCATGACTAGTAACCATCATCATCATCATATATCCAAAACCCATGACTAGTGACTATCATAATCATCACACATCTACAACCCATGACCAGTGACCATCATTGTCATCATCACACATCTATAACCCAAGACCAGTGACCATCATCACAATCACACAACAACCCATGACCAGTGGTCATCATCATCATCACACATCCTTTAGCCATGACTAGTGACCATCAACATCATCATACATCCTCAACCCATGGCTATTGACAAGTATCTCGTATCTTCAACCCATTACCAGTTACCATCATCATTATCACACATCCAAAGCCCATGACCAGTGACCATCATCATCAGACATAAACAACCCATGACCACTGACCATCATCATCACACGTCCACAACCCATGACCAGTAACCATGGTCATCATACATCCACAACCCATGACAAGTGACCATCATCATCATCACACATCCTCAACCCATGGCCAATGACAATTATCACGTCATCAAACCATTACCAGTGGCCATCATCATCATCACATCCACAGTCTATGACCAGTGACCATTATCATCACACTTCCACAACCCATGATCAGTGACCATCATCATCATCACACATGCAAAACCCATGACCAGTGACCATCATCATCATCACACATTCACAACCCATGACCAGTGCCAATCGTCATCACACATCCACAACCTATGACCAGTGACCATCATCATCAAACATCCATCATCATCTAACATCGACGACGCGTGACCAGTGACCATCATCATCACACATCCTCAACCTATGATCATTGACCATCACCATCACCTAACATCCACAACCCATGCCCAGTGATCATCATCATCATTACACATCAACAACCCAAAACCAGTGACCATCATCATTACACATCCTCAACCCATGACCAATGACCATCATCACACATCCTCAACCCATGAGTAGTGACCATCATCATCACAAACCTTCAATCCATGACCAGTGAACATCATAACACATCCACAACTCATGACCAATGACCATCATCATCACACATCCTGAACACATGGCCAGTGACCATCATCACACAAGCTCAAACCCATGACCAGTGACCATCATCATCATCACACATCCACAACTCATGACCACTGACCATCATCACACATCCTCAACCAATGACCAGTGATCATAATCCTAACACATCCTCAACCCATGGCCAGTGACCATCATCACACATCCTCAACCCACGACCAGTGACCATGATCACACATCCGCAACCCATGACCAGTGACTATCATCATCATCACACATCCTCAACCCATGACCATTGACCATCATTATCATCACATCCTCAACCTATGACCAGTGACCACCATCATCATCACATATTCTCAACCCATGACCAGTGACCATCATCACCATCAAACATCCACGACCCATGACCAGTGACCATCATCATCATCACACATCCTCAGCCCATGACCGGTGACCATCATCATCATCATCATCATCACACATATGACCCAATGACCAGTGACTAAAATCATCAGAAATCCACAACCCATGACCAGTGACCATCATCATAATTACACATCCACAACCCATAACCAGTGACCATAATCATCATCATCACACATCTGCAACCCAACACCAGTGACCATCATCACCAATACACACCAACAACCCATGACCAGTGACCATCATTATCATCACACATCCTCAACCCAGAACCAGTGACCATCATCATCATCAAACATCCTCAACTTATGGCCAATGACAATCATCACATATCGTCAACCCATTACCAGTGACCATCATCATCATCACACATCCACAGCCCATGACCAGTGACCATCATCATCGTCAAACATCCACACCCCATGACCATTGACAATCAGCATCGTCACACATCCACAACCCGTGAACAGTTACCATCGTCATCTCATATTCACAACCCATGATCAGTGACCAACATCATCATCACACATCCACAACCCTAGAGCAGTGACCATCATCATCATCACACATCCTCAACCCATGATCAGTGACCATCATCATTATCATCACACATCTAAACCCATAACCATTGACCATCATCATCATCACATATCTACAACCAAAGGCCAGAGACCATCATCACGAACACACATCACAACACATGACTAGAGACCATTATCATCATCACACATCCTCAACCCATGACCAGTGACCATCATCATCACATATCCTGAACCCATGGACAGTGACTATCGTCATGCATTCTCAACTTATGACCAGTGACCATCATCATAATCACACATCCAAAACCCATGACCAGTGACCACCATCATCATCACACATCCACAACCCATGACCAGTGATCATCATCATCATCACATATCCTCAACCCATGACCACTGACCATCGTCATCACATATCCACAACCCATGAACAGTGACCATCATCATCATCACTCATCCACAACCCATGACCAGTGACCATCATCATCATCATCATCACACACCCACAACGCATGACCAGTGACGAGAATCATCATCACACATCCTCAAACCATCACCAGAAAACATCACCATCATGAAATATCCACAACCCATGACCCAGACCATCATCATCTTCACACATCCACAACCCATGACCAGTGACCATCATCATCATCACACATCCTCAACCTATGAACAGTGACTATCATCACACATCCTCAAGCAATGACCAGTGACCATCATCATCATCACACATCCTCAACCCATGACCAGTGAACATCATAACACATCCTCAACCCATGACCAATGACCATCATCATCACATATTCTCAACTCATGACCAGTGACCATCATCATAATCACACATCCTCAACCCATGACAAGTGACCATCATCATCATCACATCCACAACCTATTACCAGTGGCCATCATCTCATATCTAAAACCAATGACCAGTGATCATCATCATCACACATCCTCACCCCATGACAAGTGACCATCATCATACAACCTCAACCCATGACCATTGACCATCATCACCATCACACATCCTCAACCCATGACCATTGACCATCATCATCATCAAACGTCCTCAACCCATGACCATTGACAATAATCGCTCATCCTCAACCCATGACCAGTGACCATCACCATCATCACACATTCGCTACCCAATACCAGTGACCATCATCACCATCACACATCCACGACCCATGACCTGTGACCATCATCTTCATCACACATCCACAACCCATGACCAGTGACCATCATCACCATCACGCATCCACAACCCATGACTAGTGATCATCATCATCATCACACATCCTTAACCCATGACCAGTGACCATCATCATCATCATCATCATCACACATCTACAACCCATGACAAGTGACCATGATCATCATCGCACATCCACAACCCATGACTAGTGACCATCATTATCATCACATCCGCAACCCATGACCAGTGACCATAATCATAATCACACATCTATAACCCAAGACCAGTGACCATCATCGCAATCACACATCAACAACCCATGACCAATGACCATCATCATCATCAAACATCCTCAACCCATGACCAGTACCCATCATCATAAGGAAACATCCACAGCCCATGATCAGTGACCAACATCATCATCACACATCCACAACCCATGACTATTGACCATCATCATCATCACACATCAACAACCCATGACCAGTAACCATCTTCATCATACATCCACAACCCATGAGCAGTGACCATCATCATCATCATACATCCACAACCAATGGCCAGTGACCATGATCATCATCATCATTACACATCCACAACGGATGATCGGTGACAATCATCATCACACATCCTCAACCCATGACCAGTGACCATCACCATCATCAAACATCCACAACCAATGACCAGTGACCATCATCATCATCATCATCATCACACATCCACAACACATGGCCAGTGACAATCATCACACTTCTTCAACCCATTACCAGTTACCATCATCATCATCACACATCCACAGCCCATGACTAGTGACCATCATCATCATCACACATCAACAACCCATGACTAGTACCCATCGTCATCATACATCCACAACCCATGAGCAGTGACCATCATCATTATCACATATCCACATCCCATGACCAGTGACCATGATCATCATCATCATTACACATCCACAACGTATGATCAGTGACAATCAGCATCACACATCCTCAACCCATGACCAGTGACCATCACCATCATTAAACATCGACAACTAATGACCAGTGACCATCATTATTATCATCACACATCCAAAACCCATGGCCAGTGACAATCATCACACTTCTTCAACCTATTACCAGTTACCATCATCATCATCACACATCCACAGCCCATGACTAGTGACCATCATCATCATCACACATCCTCAGCCCATGACCAATGACCATCATCATATCACATCCTCAACCCATGACCAGTGACCATCATCACACATCCCCAACACATGACCAGTGACCATCATCATCATCACACATCCACTACCCATGACACGTGACCATCATCATCATCACATCCACAACCCATGACCAGTAACCATCATCATCACCACAAATCCACAACCCATGACCAGTGACCATCATCATCATCGTCATTACACATTCACAACGGATGACCAGTGACCATAATCATCATCACACATCCTAAACCCATGACCAGTGACAATCATCATCATCTCACATCCACAACCTATGAACAGGAACCATCGTCAATGCACATCCACAACCCATGACTATTGACCATCATCACCATCACACAGGTGCAACCCATGACCAGGACCATCATCATCAACATCATTACACATCCGCAACGAATGACCAGTGACTATCATCATCGTCAGACATCCTCAACACATAATCAGTGACCATCACCATTATCATCACACATCTACAACCCAAGACCAGTGACCATCATCACAATCACACATCAACAACCCAAGACCAGTGACTATCATCATCATTACACACCCATAACCCATGACGAGTGACCATCATCATCACACATCCACAAACCATGACCAGTGACCATTATCATTACATATTCTCCACCCATTAACAGAGACCATAATCACCATCACACATCCACGACCCATGACCAGTGACCATCCTCATCATCATAACACATCCACAACCCATGACCAGTGAACATCATCACCATCACACATCCACAACCCATGACCAGTGACCATCATCATCATAACACACTCTCAACCAATGACCAGCGACCATCATCATCATCGTCATCATAACACATCTACAACCCATGACCAGTGACCATCATCTTCATCAAACATCCAAAACCCATGACTAGTGAACATCATCATCATCAACATTCACAACCCATGACCAGTGACCATATTCATCATCATCAATCTTCTACAATACAAGAAAAGTGACCATCATTACAATCACACGTC
Organism: Panulirus ornatus; assembly: GCF_036320965.1. Taxonomy (NCBI): domain Eukaryota; kingdom Metazoa; phylum Arthropoda; class Malacostraca; order Decapoda; family Palinuridae; genus Panulirus; species Panulirus ornatus. The sequence goes on from NC_092273.1 coordinate 31,064,259, forward strand.
AACAACCCATGACCAGTGACCATCATCATCAGCACAAATCCTTAACCCATGACCAGTGACCGTCATCATAATCACACATCCTCAACCCATGGCCAGTGACAATCACCACACATCTTCAACCCATTACCATTGACCATTATAATCATGACACATCCATAGCCCATGACCAGTGACAACCATCATCATCACACATCCACAACCCTGTCCAGTGACCATGATCATCATCACACATCTACAACCCACTACCAGTGACCATCATCATCATCATTACACATCAAAACGGATGACTAGTGACCATCATCATCATCACACATCCGCAACCCATGACCAGTGACCATCACCATCATAAAACATTCACAACCCATGACCAATGGCCATCATCATCATCACATATCCAAGCCCCATGACCAGTGACCATCATCATCATCTAACATCCACAACGCATGACCAGTGGCCATCATCATCATCACATATTCACAACCCATGACCAGTGCCCATCGTCATCACACATCCACAACTCATGACCAATGAACATCATCATAATCTCACATCCATCATCATCACACATCCACAACTCGTGACCAGTGGCCATCATGATCATCAACCCATGACCAATGACCATTACCATCATCAAATGTCCACAACCCATAAACAGTGACCATAATCATCATCACACATCAACAACCTATGACCAGTGACCATCATCATTACACATCCTCAACCCATGACCAGTGATCATTATCACATATCCTCAACACATGGGCAGTGACCATCAACATCATCATACATCCTCAACACATCACCAGTGAACATCATAAAACATCCACAACCCATGACCAATGACCATCATCATCACACATCCTCAACACATGACCAGTGACCATCATCATACATCCTCAACCCATGACCAGTGACCATCATCATCATCACAAATCTAAGACCCATGACTATTGACCATCATCATCATCACATATCCAAAACCCCTGACCAGTGACCATCATCATCATCACACATCCTTGACCCATAACCATTGAAAAACATCATCATCACATCCTCAACCCATGACCATTGACCATGATCATCATCACATATTCTCAACACATGGCAGTGACTATCATCACCATCAAACATCCACGATCCATGACCAGTGACCATCATCATCATCAAAAAGCCAAAACACATAAACAGTGACCATCATCATCATCACACATCCACAACCCATGACCAGTGACACATGACCAGTGAACATCATAACACATTCACAACCCATGACCAATGACCATCATCATCACACATCCTCAACACATGACCAGTGACCATCATCACACACCCTCAACCCATGACCAGTGACCATCATCATCACAAATCAAAGACCCATGACCAGTGACCATCATCATTATCACATCCACAACCCATGACGAGTGACCATCATCATCATCACACATCCTCGACCCATGACCCTTGAACAACGTCATCATCACATCCTCAACCGAAGACCATTGACCATCATCATCACCACATAATCTCAACCCATGACAGTGACCATCATCACCATCAAACATCCACGACCCATGACCAGTGACCATCATCATCATCAAAAAGCCACAACACATGACCAGTGACCATCATCATCATCACACATCCACAACCCATGACCAGTGACCATTATCATCATCACACATCCACAGCCGATGACCAATGATCATCATCATCATCAAACATCCAAAACGCATGACCAGTGACAATCAGCATCATCACAAATCTACAACCCATGAACAGTAACAGTCGTCATCACCCACCCACAACCCATGACCAGTGACCACCATCATCATCACACATCCACAACCCATGACCAGTGACCATTATCATCATCATCATTACACATTAACAACGGTGACCAGTGACCATCATCATCACATATCCTCAGCCCATCACCAGTGGCCATCATCATTATCATCACACATCTACAACCCATGAACAGTAACCATAATCATCATCACACATCCACAAACCATAACCAGTGACCATCATCATCATCATCACATATCTACAACCCAAGACCAGTGACCATCATCACAAACACACATCCACAACACATGACCAGAGACCATCATCATCCTCACACATCCTCAACCCATGACCAGTGACCATCATCATCACACATCCTGAACCCATGGCCAGTGACTATCGTCATACATCCTCAACCCATGACCAGTGACCATCATCATAATCACACATACAAAACCCATGACCAGTGACCACCATCATCATCACATATCCACAACTCATGACCAGTGACCATCATCATCATCATCCTCACACATCCTCAACCCATGACCAGTGACCATCATCATCACACATCCTGAACCCATGGACAGTGACTATCGTCATACATCCTCAACCCATGACCAGTGACCATAATCATAATCACACATCCAAAACCCATGACCAGTGACCATCATCATCATCACACGTACTCAACCCATGACAAGTGACCATCATCATCACACGTCCTCAACCAATGACCAGTGACCTTCATCATCACACAACCACAACCCATGACCAGTGACCATCACCATCATCACACATCCTCAACCAAATGACCAGTGACCATCATCATTATCATCACACATCTAAAACCCATGACCAGTGAATATCATCATCATCACACATTCACAACCCTTAACCAGTGACCATCATCATCGTCACATATCTACAACTCAAGACCAATGACCATCATCACGAACACACATCCACAACACATGACCAAAGACCATCATCATCATCACACATCCTCAACCCATGACTAATGACCATCATCATCACACATCCTGAACCCATGGACAGTGACTATCGTCATGCATTCTCAACCCATGACCAGTGACCATCATCATAATCATACATCCAAAACCCATGACCACTGACCACCATCATCATCACACATCCACAACCCATGACCAGTGACCATCATCATCATCTCACATCCTCAACCCATGACCAGTGACCATCGTCATGTCACACATCCACAACCTATGAACAGTGACCATGATCATCATCACTCATCCACAAATCATGACCAGTGACCATCATCATCATCATCATCACACACCCACAACGCATGACCAGTGACAAGAATCATCATCACACATCCTCAAACCATGACCAGAGACCATCACCGTCATGAAATATCCACAACCCATGACCCAGACAATCATCATCATCACACATCCACAACCCTTGACCAGTGACCATCATCATCGTCACACATCCTCAACCTATGAACAGTGACTATCATCACAGATCCTCAACCCATGACCAGTGACCATCATCATCATCAAACATCCTCAACCCATGACCAGTGACCATCATCATCATCACACATCCTCAACCCATGACCAGTGACCATAATCATCATCATCATCACACATATGCCCCCTTGACCAATGACTAAAATCATCAGAAATCCATAACACATGACCAGTTACCATCATCATCATTACACATCCACAACCCATAACCAGTGACCATAATCATCATCATCACACATCTGCAACCCAAGACCAGTGACCATCAACACCATCACACATCAACAACCCATGACCAGTGACCATCATTATCATCACACATCCTCAGCCCATGACCAGTGACTATCATCATCATCAAACATCCTCAACCTATGGCCAATGACAATCATCACATATCCTCAACCCATGAACTGTGACCATCATCATCATCACACATCCACAGCCCATGACCAGTGACCATCATCATCATCAAACATCCACAACCCATGACTATTGACCATCAGCATCATCAAACATGCACAGCATATGAAACGTAACCATCGTCATCACATATTTACAACACATGATCAGTGACCACCATCATCATCACACATCCACAACCCATGACCAGTGACCATCATCATCATCACACATCCTCAACCCATGAGCAATGACCATCATCATTATCATCACACATCTACAACCCATGACTAGTGACCATCATCATCATCACACATCCAAAACCCATAAACAGTGACCATCATCATCATCACATATCTTCAACACAAGACCACTGACCAGCATCACGAACACATATCCACAACACATGACCAGAGACCATCATCATCATCACACATCCTCAACCCATGACCAGTGACCATCATCGTCACACATCCTGAACCCATGAAGAGTGACTATCGTCATGCATTCTCAACCCATGACCAGTGACCATCATCATAATCACACATCCAAAACCCATGACCAGTGACCACCATCATTATCACATATCCACAACTCATGACCAGTGACCATCATCATCATCATCATCATCATACATCCTCAACCCTTGACAAGTGACCATCATCATCCCACATCCACAGACCATGAAGAGTGACCATCATCATCATCACTCATCCACATCCCATGACCAGTGACCATCATCATCATCATCATCATCACACACCCACAACGCTTGACCAGTGAAAAGAATCATCATCACACATCCTCAAACCATGACCAGTGAACATCACCATCATGAAACATCCACAACCCATGACCCAGAACATCATCATCATCACACATCCACAACCCATGACCAGTGACCATCATCATCATCACACATCCTCAACCTATGAACAGTGACTATCATCACACATCCTCAACCCATGACCACTGACCATCATCATCAGACATCCTCAACCAATGACCAGTGAACATCATAACACATCCTCAACACATAACCAATGACCATCATCATCATCACATATCCTCAACCCATGACCAGTGACTATCATCATTATCACACATCCTCAACCCATGACCAGTGACCATCATCATCATCACATATCCACAACCCATGACCAGTGGCCATCATCATATATCTTCATCCCATGACCAGTGATCATCATCATCATCACACATCAACAACCTATGCCAGTGACCGTCATCATCATTACACATCCTCAACCCATGACCAGTGACCATTATCGTCATCACACATCTACAGCCGATGACCAGTGATCATCATCATCATCACACATCCACAACCCATGACCAGTGACCATCAGCATCATCACAAATCCACAGCCCATGAACAGTAACAGTTGTCATCACACAAACAAAACCCATGACCAGTGACCACCATCATCATCACACATCCACAACACATGACCAGTGGCCATTATCATCATCATTACACATTAACAACTGATGACCAGTGACCATCATCATCATCACACATCCTCAGCCCATCACCAGTGACCATCATCATTATCATCACACATCTACAGCCCATGACCATTGACCATCATCATCACCACACATCCACAACCCATATCCAGTTACCATCATCATCATCATCATCATCATCATATATGTACAACCCAAGACCAGTGACAATCATCACCATCACATATCCACAACAAATGACCAGGGACCATCTTCATCCTGAAACATCCTCAACCCATGACAAGTGACCATAATCATCACATATCATGAATCCATGGACAGTGACTATCGTCATGCACCCTCAACCCATGACCAGTGACCATAATCATAATCACACATCCAAAACCCATGACCAATGACCATCATCATCATCACACGTCCTCAACCCATGACCAGAGACCATCATCATCATCATACATCCTTAACCCATGACCAACGACCATCATCATCACACATCCTCAACCCATGGCCAGTGACAATCTTCACACTTCTTCAACCCATTACCAGTTACCATCATCATCATAACACATCCACAGCCCATGACCAGTGACCATCATGATCATCACACATCCACAACCCATGACCGATGACCATCATCATCATCATCATCATCATTACACATTTGCAACGGATGACCATTGACCATCATCATCATCACACATCCTCAACCCATGACTAGTGACAATCACCATTATCAAACATCCAAAACCCCTTACCAGTGACCATCATCATCATTACACATCCACAAGCCATGACCAGTGACTATCATCATCACATATTCTCAACCCAACACCAGTGACCATCATCACCATCACACATCCACGACCCATGACTAGTGACCATCCTCATCATCATAACATATCTACAACCCCTGACCAGTGACCATCATCACCATCACATATCAACAACCCATGAGCAGTGACCATCATCATCATAACAGCCTCAACCCATGACCAGCGACCATCATCATCGTCATCATCATAACACATTCTCAACCCATGACCAGTGACCATCATCATCACACATCCTGAACCCATGGACAGTGACTATCGTCATGCAATCTCATCCCATGACCAGTGACCATCATTATAATCACACATCCAAAACCCATGACCAGTAACAGCCATCATCATCACACATCAACAACCCATGACCAGTGACCATCATCATCATCACACATCCTCAACCCATGAGCAGTGACCGTCGTCATCACGTATCCACAACCCATGAACAGTGGCCATCATCATCATCACACATCCACAACCCATCACCAGTGACCATCACCGTCATCATCACACACCCACAACGAATGACTAGTGACAAGCATCATCATCACACATCCTCACCCATGACCAGAGAACATCACAATCATGAAATATCCACAACCCATGACCCAGACCATCACCATCATCACACATCCACAACCCATGACCAGTGACCATTATCATCATCACACATAGTCAACCCATGAACAGTGGCCATCATCACACATCCTCAACGCATGACCAGTGACCATCATCATCATCACACATCTTCAACCCATGACCAGTTAACATCATAACAGATCCTCAACCCATGACCAATGACCATCATCATCATCACACATCCCCAACCCATGACCAGTGACCATCATCATATTCACACATCCTCAACCCATTACCATTGACCATCATCATCATCACATATCCAAAATCCATGACCTGTGGCCATCATCATATATCTTCAACCCCTGACCAGTGACCATCATCTTCAACACATACAAAACCCATGACTTGTGAACATCATCATCATCACACATCCACAACCCAAGACCAGTTACGATATTCATCATCGTCAAACATCTACAACCCAAGAACAGTTACCATCATCACAATCACACATCAACAAACCCATGGCCAGTGACCATCATTATCATCACACATTCTTAACCCATGACCAGTAACCATCATCACAATCACACATCCTCAACTATTGGCCAGGGACATCATCAAACATCCTCAACCCATTACCATTGACCATTATAATCATCACATATCCATAACCCATGACCAATGACCACCATCATCATCGCACATCCACAAACCTCTCCAGTGACCATGATCATAATCACACATCTACAACATACTACCAGTGACCATCATCATCATCATGATTACACATCCACAACGGATGACCAGTGACCATCATCATCATCACACATCCTCACCCATGACCAATGAACATCACTATCATAAAACATTCACAACCCATGACCAGTGACCATCATCATCATGATACATCCAAGACCCATGACCAGTGACCATCATCATTATCACACATCCACAACCTCTCCAGTGACCATGATCATAATAACACATCTACAACATACTACCAGTGACCATCATCATCATCATGATTACACATCCACAACGGATG